>NC_084590.1:50167248-50304748 GCF_033807715.1 Cololabis saira
AATCTGATCAACAAAAGAACCAGAAACAACTGTCTTCATTTATTACTGCACATGTGCAGTATTCTTATATCCCCCCATTTGTCCAATCCTTGTTTTCAGTATCCTTGGAAACAAATAGGAAATAGAGAAAAGAGTTTTCCACTCGCTGTTTTAATTCCCAATCAAAAATGGTGAACTATGAACGTGAACTGTTCATTTGTAAACTGTGTGAACTTTGTGGGGGTGTGTTGGGGTTTACGGGGGTTTGTGGGGGTTTGTGGGGGTGTGTTGGGGGGGGGGGGGTTGCGGCGGGACTCACTGTTGTCGCTGTTCTCGTCCTTGCAGCCGCTCAGGGTTCCGTCCGGCTGCATCTGCAGGAAGAATCCCTGCTCACTGAAGAGACGAGTCACGATGCCCTTCAGCTGCGGCTCTGCAACACAATACACAATCATTTATTATTATTATTATTATTATTATTATTATTATTAATACACACTCATGGAGGTTAATACACACACACACACACACGGAGGTTAGTACACACATGTACACACACACACACACACACACACACACACACACACACACACACACACACACGGAGGTTAGTACACACATGTACACACACACACACACACACACACACACACACACGGAGGTTAGTACACACATGTACACACACACACACTCTCACAAACACACACACACACACACACACACGGAGGTTAGTACACATATGTACACACACACACACACACACACACACACACACACACTCACACACACACACACACACACACACGGAGGTTAGTACACACATGTACACACACACACACACACACTCACACACACACACGGAGGTTAGTACACACATGTACACACACACACACTCTCACACACACACACACACACACACACACACACACACACACACACACACACACAGAGGTTAGTACACACATGTACACACACACACACACACACACACACACACACACACACACACACACACACACACACACGGAGGTTAGTACACACATGTACACACACACATGAACACACTGTAGTTGGAGTTCAGGTAAAGTCTTGTAGTCACTTTGCACACTTTACTCACCTACCCCCCCCCCCCCCCCCCCCAAACACACACACACACACACACACACACACACACACACACACACACACACACACACACACACACACACACTCACACTCACACTCACACTCACACACACACACACACACACACACACACACACACACACACACACACACACACACACACACACACACTCACACTCACACAGTTTCAGGGACAGATAATCCAGTATTCTAGTCCTGATTCAGTTTTATAATAAAACATCATTGAGTTTGCAGACGACACCTCGGTATTAAACTGCATCATCAATCATCAAATCACCAACATGGAGCATCCGTTTGGTTTGATTGTTAATGGATCAGTTCTGGGGACAGATAATCACCAGATAATCACCAGATAATCACCAGATAATCACCAGATAATCACCAGATAATCACCAGATATTCACCAGATAATCACCAGATAATCACCAGATAATCACCAGATAATCACCAGATAATCACCAGATAATCACCAGATAATCACCAGATAATCACCAGATAATCACCAGATAATCACCAGATAATCACCAGATAATCACCAGATAATCACCAGATAATCACCAGATAATCTCAGTAGTCTAGTCCTGATTCAGTCTCAGGGACCTGTTCTGGTTGCTGTTTGTGTTTCTGCCTGTTTAGTTTCTGTTTGTTGGTTTTGTCTCATTGTGTGTTTTCCTGTTTCTCTCATTTCAGACTTGCAGCAGACTTGGCGATTTTGATAACTTTTCATCGTTAACGTCTTTTGTGTCTCCTGAGCAAGTTTTATGTGGAACGGACGATCCTGCTAGGAGTTCGTTAAAGTACGACAATTGAAAATGGCATAAATTGCGCCAAAATGACACGATTAATTAAAAATGGCCGACTTCCTGTTGGGTTTGGGCCATGGCGCCAAGAGACTTTTCTTTAAGTTGTGACATGATACAGGTGTGTACCGTTTTTTGTGCATGTACGTCAAACCGTATTGTGGGGCTTGAGGAACAAAGTTTTCTAGGGGGCGCTGTTGAGCCGTTAGGCCACGCCCATTAATGCAAACCATTAAATATCACATTTTTCACCAGGACTGGCTTGGTGATACATTTGGTGACTTTTGGGGCACGTTTCGTCGGTAGAAGGAAAAAGAAAAATAAATAAAATTCCTTCAGATGCAATAGGCCCTAATAAATAAATAAATAAATAGACGTAGATGGAGGTCGAGAAATCATGTCCTATTCACGGCATTAATAGCTGAGGGGACAAAACTACATTGATACCTTTTTAATTTTGCCCAAAGGCATTTTAAACCTCCGTCCAGAAGGGAGTCTCTGTAGCTGCCGGTAAAGATGCTTTCAAAACCAAAATTCAGGACCAAATTAATGGAACGTTGTGTTTCTGTAAAATGAATCAGTTTATGGAACAATCTGGATACAGAAGCCAAAGAATGCAAATCAAACATTACATTTAAAAGAATAATAAACGCCAGTTTGATGAAGAAATATCATGATAATTGTTGAGTTAGGTGGGTTTTGTTTTTTCTCTGTCTCTTTTTTTAGCACCATTGTCATATTTCTTTTCTTTGAATCAAAAAAGAATACGACTATCTGTGTTTAACGACAGATATTTTGTTTTTTATAACTTTGTTGTAGTTTTGGTTTTGTTTTTGTTGTTTTTTTAAATTACGTTTATTGGAAAGTCTTTTTTGTTAAATTGCGTAATATGTAATTTTTTTTATTATTATATAAAAATTATTATATTATATTTTTATTTATATTTTTTATATTTTATTTATATAAAAATTATTATATAAAAATTATTATCATTAATCATTAATTGAAATGTGATTTCTTAGGAAAAAGGGACAGATAAAATAAGTGACTCTTCTTTCTGTTCCCTTTCATTCAAGGAAAGAGATTTGTTGTAAATATATTGAACTGTTTTGTTTTATTTTAATGAATGAAATAAAGAATAAATTAAAAAAATGAAAAATTCTAAGTTGAGTTGTGGCTCCAATTAGCTCACTGTTCCACCTGACAATCTGATTAAGCCAGTTTATATTTTTTAGTTGCCAAACCAGGACACTGAGTTAAAAGAGATTATAGATTCAATAAAACATCTATAGAACGTGGTGAGCAGCTTTTTATCAACGTGAAAACATGACAGTTTCCTTCAGCAGTGGAGACAGCGTTTGCCTTTTTATAGACGGATCACAGTTTTCCACAAAAGACAGTTTTCCGTCTATAACGGTCCCAGGATATTTATACTTGTCCACACATTCCACGGCCGAAACCTTTTATGCTGATTTGCATATTTTTTTTGACATGCATATTTTTAGTTTTGGAGATATTTAGTTGAAGGAAATAACTGCCCGTCTCATCGTCCCTCAGCAGGCTGACGGGGACAGAGTTGTCTGCATATTTAAAGATGCATTTTTCTTCCATGCTACTCTGGAAAATATAGGGCTTGGTCGTCTTGACGTCATCACCTGGCGGAGCCGCCATGTTGGAAGCTAACTTAGCTGCTCTTCCGACCACTGCGCGCTGTGTACGAAGACATTCAAGGCCTGTTTAAAATAGGTATTAGATGCTATAATAGGTTCCCTTTAAGGTATCCCGGTAAATTACAGTTCCTTTCCGACATTTTAACTTTTTTTTTTGCGTTCCGTGCTACCACACTGCTTGTCATTACCCGATGTGAGTCGCTACCCGATTTGAGTCACACATGCGCAGTTGCGTCCAACATCGTCGGCCATCTTAGAAAGCAACATACGGCAACACCATTTGGAGAGGCTTCATAGACAAGATCTAAACACACACTTGTTTTGATATACACTACTCACAATAAGTTAGGGATATTATTATTTACATGATTGCTTTTCCTACTTGGTCTGAATTTTAATGAAATAAGTAAAAGTTCCCTTTGATATTACTAATGATGAATGAGAAGAAACACCATTTTCATTAGTTTAATATTGCCCCAAAAATGTAGACAATAAAATAGTTTCTCACAATATCCCTAACTTATTGTGAGTAGTGTGCTTGTGTGTGTTTGTGTGTGTGTGTGTGTGTGTATATATATATATATATATATATATATATATATATATATATATATATATATATATATATATATATATATATGGGAATGGTATAAACTAACACATTTTTTACATTACAATCATTTTACATTCATAGAGCTGGATTTGGATTTCCTATAAAAGTTTTGGTAATGAAAAAAAGGCCAGGATTTATCTGCTGTTTGATGTGCACTCTAATATTTTTATACAGACAAGGGTATCACCCTTTCTAGCTCTGTAATGACAGTTTGTCCCAGTGGTGTTGCCGTATGTTGCTTTCCAAGATGGCCGATGATGTTGGACGCGACTGCGCATGTGTGACTCAAATCGGGTAGGGACTCACATCGGGTAATGACACTGCTGTTTGTTTACACTCACAGCGCTGCCAAAATGGCCGCCGCGTCCCAGAATGCAACTTGGCGACCAAACCCCATTAGTATAGAGAATAAACAAAAAAGAGTGAAGAACACAACCTTGAGGGGATCCAGTGGAGGTAAAGACCTGGTTTCCGGCAGACCGACCCCTGACCCCACCTGACCCCACCTGGCCCCACCCCCTGGTGGTCTGACCCCGCCCCCTGGGCTCTGCCCCCCCCGACCCACCTGGTTTCCGGTGGACCGCCCCCTGACCCCACCAGGCCCCGCCCCCTGGTGGTCTGACCCCGCCCCCTGATTTCTGGCCCCGCCCCCTGGTTTCTGGCCCCGCCCCCTGGGCTCTGCCCCCCCCCGACCCACCTGGTTTCCGGCGGACCGGCCTCTTCTTGCCGCTGCAGAAGCGGATCTTGCTGAAAACGCTGAAGACGCGGCGGTCGCAGAGCGAGCGGTCCTTGGACGGGCTGGACCGCCGCTTGTTGGTGGCCGCCTTGTCGCTGTTGGACTCGCGGGCCTGGCGCTTCTGCCGGATCAGGGAGCTGGCGATGGCCGCCGCCATCCTGCCCCGGGTCCTGGTCCTGGTCCTGGTCCTGGTCCGGGTCCTGGTCCGGGTCCTGGTCCTGTCCCGGGTCTGGGTCCGGGTCCTGCCCCGGGTCCAGGCCCGGGTCCGGGTCCTGGTCCTGCCCCGGGTCTGGGTCTGGAGTTCTGGTCTCGGGTCAGTCCAGGGACATGGCGGGGGGGCGGGGCCCCCCTCAGACCTCCACCAGGACCATCCCCGGACCGGACCGGAGCCCCGGGAACTTTACGGAGGAACCGGGAACTTTACGGAGGAACCGGAACTACCGGGAACTTTACGGAGGAATGGGAACACCAGCAGGCATCTCAGGAGCCCCAGAGTCCCAGAATCCTTCTGGAGGACGACCAAAGTCCTGGCGGAGTCGCGGTGGAGCAGCTCCGGAGCTCCGGCGCTCCGGAGCTCCGTCTGGTCCCCCGGGAACTTCTGGGAGCTCCAACCGGGACGAGGGACGTTTCTGTCCGGGTGGATTCCTATCAGGGTCTCAGACCCGCCGGTCCGGGCTCAGATCTTCAACTTCCCGAGGAATCGGAGCTCAGAGATCCAGCAGAGACGAGAAGCTCGGAGACTCTGGTCCTCTGGTCCTCCTCTCCTCCTCCTCCTCCTCTTCCTCTCCTCTTCTCCTCTTCTCCTCTCCTCCTCTTCCTCTCCTCTTCTCCTCTCCTCCTCTTCTCCTCTCCTCCTCTCCTCTTCCTCGCAGCCTGAGAGCTGCTGAATGGGAGGGAGCGGAGAGAGAGAGAGAGAGAGACAGAGCAGCCGTCAGCGGAGAGAGTGATGGAGGGATGGAGGAGGAGGTGGAGGTGTGGAAGAACAAGCTCCTAAAAATATATTCCGCCTGATGTTTCACGGTTTCTCCCACCACCGCCGGACCGGTCCGCCTCCGTTAAGTCCAAGGTTTTCCCGGTTTCCCGGTTTTCCCGTGTCGTTTCCCCCGGTCCGATCAAAGATGCATCTCCTCCGAGCGGCTGTAAGCGGCAGCGAGAGGACGCCGGGGTTTTAATCCCGTTAGAGGCGGAACCTCCTCCGGAGGAGGAGCCGGAGCCGGAGGAGCCGGAGGTTTGGAAGTTTGGAGGTTTGGAGGTTAATCCGTAAGACGGAGAGGAAAGTTTGAGGTCCCAGCAGCAGACAGGACGGCTGACACAATGCCAACAGGGAAAGACATGAGCAGAAGAAGCAGCTCACCTCATCAGAGAGGCCCCGCCCCCTCAAACTACAGACCAGCCAATGGCTGTTGAGCATCAGTTCTTCAGGGACCAGAACTCAGACATCGTTAAGCGTTAGCGTTAGGTGGTACGGTTGTACTTTGGGTGGTTGATAGTAGATCTTATCCTGGATGTTGTCATCTGTAACCATGACGACAGTATATGCCGCTAACATCCTGGCATTTCTTAGCAGAGCATTTCCCCCTTTTCTCGGTCTCAGTGTCCGGATGTGAGAGCAGAAACATCAAGACCCGGAAGACCCGGACCCGTTCAGCTTTTTATTTACTGTACTTATGCTGAACCGGTGTAGTTACACTGTTAACGCACGCACGCACGCACGCACACTTTCACGCACGCTTACACGCACGCTTGCACGCACGCACGCACGCACGCTTGCACGCACGCACGCTTGCACGCACGCACGCACGCTTGCACGCACGCACGCACGCTTGCACGCACGCACGCTTGCACGCACGCACGCTTGCACGCACGCACGCTTGCACGCACGCACGCTTGCACGCACGCACGCTTGCACGCACGCACGCTTGGACGCACGCACGCACGCTTGGACGCTCGCACGCTTGCACGCACGCACGCTTGCACGCACGCACGCTTGCACGCACGCACGCTTGCACGCACGCACGCTTGGACGCACGCACGCACGCTTGGACGCTCGCACGCTTGCACGCACGCACGCACACTTGCACGCACGCACGCTTGCACGCACGCACGCACGCACGCACGCACGCTTGCACGCACGCACGCACGCACGCACGCACGCTTGCACGCACGCACGCTCGCACGCTTGCACGCTTGCACGCACGCACGCTTGGACGCACGCACGCTTGCACGCACGCACGCACACTTGCACGCACGCACGCTTGCACGCACGCACACACGCTTGCACGCACGCTCGCACGCACGCTTGCACGCACACACGCTTGCATGCACGCACGCATGCTTGCACGCACACTTGCACGCACGCTTGCACGCACGCTTGCACGCACAAAGCATCTTCTCCTCCGCTGTTTGTATTTGTATTATCATTGATATGAGCCAGTTAACGGGATTGATGCCTCGTTTCAAGCACGACGTGGAGCCAGACTTTGGGTCTGGAGACAGATGTTAGAGACAGATGTTAAAGACAGATGTTCTGGAGACAGATGTTAGAAGCTGCTCAGCCCTCTGAGGGGACAAACGTCTCCAGAACCTCGGTCTCCAGCCGGCCGATCCGACACCGTCGTCTCCCTGGAGTCGTCGGGCCAGAACCTCGACCTGGAGCCGAGACGTCCGAGCTGAGACGCAGGACTAGTAGAACTCGTCCTCCTGGTTTCAGACTCTGGTCCTGATGTGGGTTTCTGGTCCAGATCTGGGTTTTCTGGTCCAGCCCCGTCAGAATCTGAATGTAGGCTAGACTCCCGGCAGCAGAACCAGGTCAGTGTCTTTAATTACTGGCGGGTATTTGTGTCCTGGTCTCTGCAGACCGGGACGGAGGACGAGCAGCAGCTCCGTCTCCCCGTCTCTGGGTCCGGATTCAGAACCCGTCACATGACCGGGACCAGGTTCTGGTCTCGGTATTTATGGTGTTTACCAAATTCTTCCAGAATAAATCTTTTGGGGGTCAGACGTCGTCCTGGAGCTGAAATTAAATTCCTTTATCTTAAAAGTATCACAAACATCTGATGGAGACTTTTATTTTGAAATTGCACACTTTTATTCTAGTGTGACATGCTTTTATTTTGTAAGGTTTCATTATTTAAAGGGGACCTATTCTGAAAACCAGGTTTTCTCTGTCTTTAACATATCAGGGATTCTTGAGATAAGGGACAAAACAGGTTTTAAAAATCTTTTTTTTAAATGCACACTATATTCATTGGAACTGTATATTTCTGTAGAGAAGGGTCTTAACTATTTAACCATGTAAAGGAACAGGTTCTAAATAAAAACACTTTAAAAAAACATGCTTTAATTTAGAACTTGATTTGTGTCAACTCCGTCAGACACACTCAAAAGTTTACAATTTAAATTTTTCTTTACTATGTTCACAAATGATATTAAATTAGCAGTCGACGTCTGACGGAGTTGACATTGACGGAGTGGACGTCTGACGGAGTGGACGTCTGACGGAGTCGACGTGTGACGGAGTTGACATTGACGGAGTTGACATTGACGGAGTCGACGTGTGACGGAGTCGACGTCTGACGGAGTCGACGTCTGACGGAGTCGACGTGTGACGGAGTCGACAAAAGGGCATGTATTTTCCCGCCAAAACATATATATTGTTCACTGCAGCTAGCTGGTTTTTCCTCAGTTGCTAGCTGTCTCAATAAACTTACTAAAAATACCTTAATTCAATCCATACTGTTTAAAAACATTATCATAACAGAGAGACGGTGTTGATGTTCCAGCTGTGACCAGAGGAATATCAACATTGTTGGTCTAAAATATCAAATGTAAAAGCTACCAGAGTATGAGTGTTAGCGTAGCATTAAAGCTAACAGAGTATGATTGGTAGCGTAGCATTAAAGCTACCAGAGTATGAGTGTTAGCGTAGCATTCAGAACAGGCAGGGAGAGGAAAGGCTCCTCAGGGAAATAGCTGATCATTTTATTTTCTGATTTAGTGAGGATTGTAAAATAATCTGACGGAGTTGACAGAAACTGAGGACAGAACTTTGATAGGCAGAATTTTAGGGAAAATATTGTTTGAAGTTCACTTTATGTATTGTTTTATTTATTTAAGACCACTCTTTGTTATTTAATATATATATTTGCACACTCATAGAGTTTTTTAAAGGTTTTTTGGGTGGGTCAATACTGAGGACAGGTATAATAACATGGACCTCTTAACTACAGACCAGACATTTAAACAAATTCACACAGAAAAAGTGTAAAATGCGTTATAAAAAGAACATAGGTATACACAGTTCCTTTAGATTGAACTTTGTAAGTATGTAAACCATGATGAATTTCTTGGATTTTCAATATGAATTAGACTTTTCTATGTAGGACATGTTTTGTCCCAACTCTTAAGAATCAGTGATATATATATATATATATATATATATATATATATATATATATATATATATATATATATATATATATATATATATATATATATATATATATATATATATATATATATATATATATATATATATGTATATATATATATATGTATATATATATATATATATATATATATATATTATATATATATATGTATATATATATATATATATATATATATATATATATATATATATATATATAGTCTTTTATTGTATGAAGCCATATTTAATGCGTAAAAGTATTTTCTTAGGTTGCTATTCGTTTATTGTGAAGTATTGTTTTATAAATCTGCTTTTAATTTAGGTTATATGAGAAGGCTTTTATTTTGTATGCTAAATTAATTTCTGAATAATCTTATTTTTGGAATCTTGCTCTATTGAAATGAGTCTGTAACTGGTTCTACTGGTTCTGCTGGTGCTAATGGAGCAGCGCCGCCCTCTGGTGGCCGCCGGGAGAACTGCAGCCCTGATTCTGCTGATGGCTTCATTTCAATATTTTATAATGGGAATAAAAGTTTGTCTTTCTTTTAAATAAAAACAGAACAAATCTCAAACCCTGTTCGGTCTCTGAGGCCACGCCGGCTGATGTGGGCCAGAACCTGAACCCGGTTCTGGGCCAGAACCTGAACCCGGTTCTGGGCCAGAACCTGAACCCGGTTCTGGGCCAGAACCTGAACCCGGTTCTGGGCCAGAACCTGAACCCGGTTCTGGGCCGAGTTCTGATACGACCCAAAACAGCAACAGAGTCACCAGAACCTCCTCAAAGTCAAACCACGACTGCAGAATCCCGTTCTGCAGGAAAACTCTGGGACAGTCGGCTGTAAACTCTGGAATTAAATCCATCTCAGAGTTTAACACGTTCAGAGCTGGTAAAGGAGTCAAACATTGTACTCAAGTAAAATTACTGTTACTTCAGAATAATATTACTCAAGTAGAAGTAAAAAGTAGTCATCCAAATAATTACTTGAGTAAATTAAAAAAGTAGTGAAAAACTACTGAAGTACTGAGTAACTGTTGAGTAACGTCTGATTTATTTTTTATCACAACCATTCAAACAGACAAAAGTACAAAATAATCATTTTCAGGCAAATTAAATTAATAAAATAATAAAATAAATTACAATTAATAAAATTATCTTAAATTGAAATAAGCTTAAAGTAAATTCAAGTACTTTAATAAATAATAAAATAAATAAAACAGAATAAAAAAATAAATTAAGCACAAGTAGCACAAAATTTCCAGCCTTTGTACTTTTCTTTTTTAACCAGCAGAACTAGAACAAACATGAACTCATAGAAACTCTGTGTGTGTTTGAGTCTGTGTAAATGTGACAAAACATGCAAAAACAAACATTTTTCCCAAAGAATCACCCAGTGATGTCGTGAGATTGACACGTACGCGGATAAAAGGGATAAAAGAAAAGTAACAGCTCAACGTAGCCTAATGTAGCGGAGTAAGAGGAACAGTTTCTCCTTCACAAATCTACTCAAGTAAAAGTAAAAAGTATAGTGATTCAAAACTACTCCTAAAAGTACAACATTTCCCAAAACTTACTCAAGTAAATGTAACAGAGTAAATGTAACTCGTTACTACCTAAGTCTGATCATGTTCATCACCAAAACTAAAACCTGCTTAAAGAAAAACCTAAACTGCTCATCAGTAAATAGTGTATATTTGTGTGGGAGAGGGAAGGTTTTATATCATTATACAATATTGTATTATTGTATTATTGAACTGTATGGTCTTTTGAATTGATGGATAAGAATTTGATATTGTACTGCAATAATGTTGTGGAAGAGAATTAGCACTAGCTATAAACTCTACATGCATCAAATCAGCTGCAAGATTGTATCAATGACTGTGTTTCCATCAATAACCCTTTTAAAACCCGAATATGATCAATAACCCGGTTACACGGCCATGTAAACACCAATAACCCCTTTGAATAACCCGAATTTGCTCATATTCAGGTTTTTAAAAACCCCAATATGAGCCCTGGGTTACTCCTTTTAAACCTGAATATTTGGTCATGTAAACGCCAAACGGAATATCCCCATCAAACGGAACAGGAAGTTGTTTTCTGCACATGCTCTGTTCACAAGGAATCCTGGTCTTTTGAGTCCAGGAAGTTCTTCTAAACACGGAGAAACCAAGACCAGGAGGAGACTAATCACTTCATAAATGTAATGAAGGATATGAACATTTCTGCATTTGTAGACGGTAGAAAGTACCGGGATAGAAGATTTACAAGAAGGTGAGAGAAAAGTTGAAGCAGCATTTGTTTTGAATTTGGATCCAGGAAGAAGAAGCAGAAATGAAGGGAATTGCATCATCACGTTCTCCGTGCGTCGTTGGTTTGATCCAGATATCCCAAATGATTAATTACCATGTAAACGGAATATTCCCAATGTTTCAGTAACCGGATTATTAGCAATAACCCGAACTTTGACTGATGGAAACGTAGTCAGTAACAGGAATCCTGGATTGAGACTCCACAGACATAAAAACCCTTCCCGCCTCACGCAGGACAAACACGTCGGGGACCCGGTAACCGAACCCTCAACCCGACTCCAGCGAGACGCTGCCGGAGGACGAGGTGCTGACAGGCCGAGGAAACACAGCTGCCCGTCCCCCTGGGGCCCGTCCCCGCCCCCCTGGGGCCCGTCCCCCCGTCCCCGCCCCCCTGGGGCCCGTCTTCTCAAAATTTCGACTTTCTTCTCGCCATTTTGACTTTTTTCTCAAAATTTCGTCTTTTTTCTCAAAATTTCAACTTTTTTCTCAAAATTTCGACTCTTTTCTCAAAATTTCGACTCTTCTCAAGATTTGGACTTTTTTCTCAAAATTTCAACTTTTTTCTCAAAATTTCGACTCTTTTCTCAAGATTTTGTTTTTTTTTTCTCAAAATTTCAATTTTTTCTCAAAATTTCGACTCTTTTCTCAAGATTTCAACTTTTTTCTCAAAATTTTGACTTTTTTCCCAAACTTTCGACTCTTTTCTCAAGATTTCGACTTTTTTCTCAAGATTTCTACTCTTTTCTCGACATTTTGACTTTCTTCTCAAAATTTCAACTTTTTTCTCAAAATTTCCACTTTTTTCTCAAAATTTCGACTCTTCTCAAGATTTCGACTTTTTTTCAAAATTTCAACTTTTTTCTCAAAATTTCAACTTTTTTCTCAAAATTTCGACTCTTTTCTTAAGATGTCGACTTTTTTCTTAAGATTTCGACTTTTTTCTCAAAATTTCAACTTTTTTCTCAAAATTTCAACTTTTTTCTCAAAATTTCGACTCTTTTCTCAAGATTTCGACTTTTTTCTCAAAATTTCGACTTTTTTCTCAAAATTTCGACTCTTTTCTCAAGATTTTGTTTTTTTTTTCTCAAAATTTCGACTTCTTTCTCAAAATTTCGACTCTTTTCTCAAGATTTCAACTTTTTTCTCAAAATGTCAACTTTTTTCTCGGCTTTTTTGTCGAAATTTCGACTTTCTTCTCAAAATTTCAACTTTTTTCTCAAAATTTCAACTTTTTTCTCAAAATTTCAACTGTTTTCTCAAGATTTCGACTTTTTTCTCAAAATTTCAACTTTTTTCTCACAATTTCGACTCTTTTCTCAAGATTTCGACTTTTTTTTTCAAAATTTCGACTCTTTTCTTGACATTTTGACTTTTTTCTCAAAATGTCAACTTTTTTCTCGACTTTTTTGTCAAAATTTCGACTTTCTTCTCAAAATTTCGACTTTTTCCTTAAAATTTCAACTTTTTTCTCGACTCTTTTCTCAAAATTTCAACTCTTCTCAAACTTTCGACTTTTTCCTTAAAATTTCAACTTTTTTCTCGACTCTTTTCTCAAAATTTCGACTCTTCTCAAGATTTCAACTTTTTTCTCAAGATTTCGACTTTTTTCTCAAAATTTCAACTTTTTTCTCAAAATTTCGACTTTTTCCTTAAAATTTCAACTTTTTTCTCGACTCTTTTCTCAAAATTTCGACTCTTCTCAAGATTTCGACTTTTTTCTCAAGATTTCGACTTTTTTCTCAAAATTTCAACTTTTTTCTCAAAATTTCGACTCTTTTCTTAAGATTTCGACTTTTTTCTTAAGATTTCGATTTTTTTCTCAAAATTTCGACTTTTTTCTCAAAATTTTGACTCTTTTCTCAAGATTTCGACTTTTTTCTCAAAATTTCGACTTTTTTCTCAAAATTTCGACTCTTTTCTCAAGATTTTGTTGTTTGTTCTCAAAATTTAAATTTTTTCTCAAAATTTCGACTCTTTTCTCATGATTTCAACTTTTTCTCAAAATTTTGACTTTTTTCTCAAACTTTCGACTCTTTTCTCAAGATTTCGACAATTTATTTCTCAAGATTTCGACTCTTTTCTCGACATTTTGACTTTTTTCTCAAAATGTCAACTTTTTTCTCAACTTTTTTGTCGAAATTTCGACTTTCTTCTAAAAATTTCTACTTTTTTCTCAAAATTTCAACTTTTTCCTCAAAATTTCAACTCTTTTCTCAAGATTTCGACTTTTTTCTCAAAATTTCGACTCTTTTCTCGACATTTTCTCAAAATTTCGACTTTTTTCTCAAAATTTCAACTTTTTTCTCAAAATTTCGACTCTTTTCTCATGATTTCAACTTTTTTCTCAAAATTTTGACTTTTTTCTCAAACTTTCGACTCTTTTCTCAAGATTTCGACAATTTTTTCTCAAAATTTCGACTCTTTTCTCATGATTTCAACTTTTTTCTCAAATTTTGACTTTTTTCTCAAACTTTCGACTCTTTTCTCAAGATTTCGACAATTTTTTTCTCAAGATTTCGACTCTTTTCTCGACATTTTGACTTTTTCCTCAAAATTTCAACTCTTTTCTCAAGATTTCGACTTTTTTCTCAAAATTTCGACTCTTTTCTCGACATTTTCTCAAAATTTCGACTTTTTTCTCAAAATTTCAACTTTTTTCTCAAAATTTCGACTCTTTTCTCATGATTTCAACTTTTTTCTCAAAATTTTGACTTTTTTCTCAAACTTTCGACTCTTTTCTCAAGATTTCGAAAATTTTTTCTCAAAATTTCGACTCTTTTCTCATGATTTCAACTTTTTTCTCAAAATTTTGACTTTTTTCTCAAACTTTCGACTCTTTTCTCAAGATTTCGACAATTTTTTTCTCAAGATTTCGACTCTTTTCTCGACATTTTGACTTTTTTCTCAAAATGTCAACTTTTTTCTCAACTTTTTTGTCGAAATTTCGACTTCTAAAAATTTCAACTTTTTTCTCAAAATTTCAACTTTTTCCTCAAAATTTCAACTCTTTTCTCAAGATTTCGACTTTTTTCTCAAAATTTCGACTCTTTTCTCGACATTTTCTCAAAATTTCGACTTTTTTCTCAAAATTTCAACTTTTTTCTCAAAATTTCGACTCTTTTCTCAAGATTTCGACTCTTTTCTCAAGATTTCAACTTATTTCTCAAAATTTCGACTTTTTTCTCAAAATTTCGACTCTTTTCTCAAGATTTCGACTTTTTTCTCAAAATTTCGACTCTTTTCTCGACATTTTGACTTTTTCCTCAAAATTTCAACTCTTTTCTCAAGATTTCGACTTTTTCTCAAAATTTCGACTCTTTTCTCAAAATTTCGACTTTTTTCTCAAAATTTCTACTCTTTTCTCGACATTTTGTTTTTTTTCTCAAAATTTCGTCTTTTTTCTCAAAATTTCAACTTTTTTCTCAAAATTTCGACTCTTTTCTCAAAATTTCGACTCTTCTCAAGATTTGGACTTTTTTCTCAAAATTTCAACTTTTTTCTCAAAATTTCGACTCTTTTCTCAAGATTTTGTTTTTTTTTTCTCAAAATTTCAATTTTTTCTCAAAATTTCGACTCTTTTCTCAAGATTTCAACTTTTTTCTCAAAATTTTGACTTTTTTCCCAAACTTTCGACTCTTTTCTCAAGATTTCGACTTTTTTCTCAAGATTTCTACTCTTTTCTCGACATTTTGACTTTCTTCTCAAAATTTCAACTTTTTTCTCAAAATTTCCACTTTTTTCTCAAAATTTCGACTCTTCTCAAGATTTCGACTTTTTTTCAAAATTTCAACTTTTTTCTCAAAATTTCAACTTTTTTCTCAAAATTTCGACTCTTTTCTTAAGATGTCGACTTTTTTCTTAAGATTTCGACTTTTTTCTCAAAATTTCAACTTTTTTCTCAAAATTTCAACTTTTTTCTCAAAATTTCGACTCTTTTCTCAAGATTTCGACTTTTTTCTCAAAATTTCGACTTTTTTCTCAAAATTTCGACTCTTTTCTCAAGATTTTGTTTTTTTTTTCTCAAAATTTCGACTTCTTTCTCAAAATTTCGACTCTTTTCTCAAGATTTCAACTTTTTTCTCAAAATGTCAACTTTTTTCTCGGCTTTTTTGTCGAAATTTCGACTTTCTTCTCAAAATTTCAACTTTTTTCTCAAAATTTCAACTTTTTTCTCAAAATTTCAACTGTTTTCTCAAGATTTCGACTTTTTTCTCAAAATTTCAACTTTTTTCCCACAATTTCGACTCTTTTCTCAAGATTTCGACTTTTTTTTTCAAAATTTCGACTCTTTTCTTGACATTTTGACTTTTTTCTCAAAATGTCAACTTTTTTCTCGACTTTTTTGTCAAAATTTCGACTTTCTTCTCAAAATTTCGACTTTTTCCTTAAAATTTCAACTTTTTTCTCGACTCTTTTCTCAAAATTTCAACTCTTCTCAAACTTTCGACTTTTTCCTTAAAATTTCAACTTTTTTCTCGACTCTTTTCTCAAAATTTCGACTCTTCTCAAGATTTCAACTTTTTTCTCAAGATTTCGACATTTTTCTCAAAATTTCAACTTTTTTCTCAAAATTTCGACTTTTTCCTTAAAATTTCAACTTTTTTCTCGACTCTTTTCTCAAAATTTCGACTCTTCTCAAGATTTCGACTTTTTTCTCAAGATTTCGACTTTTTTCTCAAAATTTCAACTTTTTTCTCAAAATTTCGACTCTTTTCTTAAGATTTCGACTTTTTTCTTAAGATTTCGATTTTTTTCTCAAAATTTCGACTTTTTTCTCAAAATTTTGACTCTTTTCTCAAGATTTCGACTTTTTTCTCAAAATTTCGACTTTTTTCTCAAAATTTCGACTCTTTTCTCAAGATTTTGTTGTTTGTTCTCAAAATTTAAATTTTTTCTCAAAATTTCGACTCTTTTCTCATGATTTCAACTTTTTCTCAAAATTTTGACTTTTTTCTCAAACTTTCGACTCTTTTCTCAAGATTTCGACAATTTATTTCTCAAGATTTCGACTCTTTTCTCGACATTTTGACTTTTTTCTCAAAATGTCAACTTTTTTCTCAACTTTTTTGTCGAAATTTCGACTTTCTTCTAAAAATTTCAACTTTTTTCTCAAAATTTCAACTTTTTCCTCAAAATTTCAACTCTTTTCTCAAGATTTCGACTTTTTTCTCAAAATTTCGACTCTTTTCTCGACATTTTCTCAAAATTTCGACTTTTTTCTCAAAATTTCAACTTTTTTCTCAAAATTTCGACTCTTTTCTCATGATTTCAACTTTTTTCTCAAAATTTTGACTTTTTTCTCAAACTTTCGACTCTTTTCTCAAGATTTCGACAATTTTTTCTCAAAATTTCGACTCTTTTCTCATGATTTCAACTTTTTTCTCAAAATTTTGACTTTTTTCTCAAAATTTCGACTCTTTTCTCAAGATTTTGTTGTTTTTTCTCAAAATTTAAATTTTTTCTCAAAATTTCGACTCTTTTCTCATGATTTCAACTTTTTTCTCAAAATTTTGACTTTTTTCTCAAACTTTCGACTCTTTTCTCAAGATTTCGACAATTTTTTTCTCAAGATTTCGACTCTTTTCTCGACATTTTGACTTTTTTCTCAAAATGTCAACTTTTTTCTCAACTTTTTTGTCGAAATTTCGACTTTCTTCTAAAAATTTCAACTTTTTTCTCAAAATTTCAACTTTTTCCTCAAAATTTCAACTCTTTTCTCAAGATTTCGACTTTTTTCTCAAAATTTCGACTCTTTTCTCGACATTTTCTCAAAATTTCGACTTTTTTCTCAAAATTTCAACTTTTTTCTCAAAATTTCGACTCTTTTCTCATGATTTCAACTTTTTTCTCAAAATTTTGACTTTTTTCTCAAACTTTCGACCCTTTTCTCAAGATTTCGACAATTTTTTCTCAAAATTTCGACTCTTTTCTCATGATTTCAACTTTTTTCTCAAATTTTGACTTTTTTCTCAAACTTTCGACTCTTTTCTCAAGATTTCGACAATTTTTTTCTCAAGATTTCGACTCTTTTCTCGACATTTTGACTTTTTCCTCAAAATTTCAACTCTTTTCTCAAGATTTCGACTTTTTTCTCAAAATTTCGACTCTTTTCTCGACATTTTCTCAAAATTTCGACTTTTTTCTCAAAATTTCAACTTTTTTCTCAAAATTTCGACTCTTTTCTCGACATTTTCTCAAAATTTCGACTTTTTTCTCAAAATTTCAACTTTTTTCTCAAAATTTCGACTCTTTTCTCGACATTTTCTCAAAATTTCGACTTTTTTCTCAAAATTTCAACTTTTTTCTCAAAATTTCAACTCTTTTCTCATGATTTCAACTTTTTTCTCAAAATTTTGACTTTTTTCTCAAAATTTCGACTCTTTTCTCATGATTTCAACTTTTTTCTCAAAATTTTGACTTTTTTCTCAAACTTTCGACTCTTTTCTCAAGATTTCGACAATTTTTTTCTCAAGATTTCGACTCTTTTCTCGACATTTTGACTTTTTTCTCAAAATGTCAACTTTTTTCTCAACTTTTTTGTCGAAATTTCGACTTCTAAAAATTTCAACTTTTTTCTCAAAATTTCAACTTTTTCCTCAAAATTTCAACTCTTTTCTCAAGATTTCGACTTTTTTCTCAAAATTTCGACTCTTTTCTCGACATTTTCTCAAAATTTCGACTTTTTTCTCAAAATTTCAACTTTTTTCTCAAAATTTCGACTCTTTTCTCAAGATTTCGACTCTTTTCTCAAGATTTCAACTTATTTCTCAAAATTTCGACTTTTTTCTCAAAATTTCGACTCTTTTCTCAAGATTTCGACTTTTTTCTCAAAATTTCGACTCTTTTCTCGACATTTTGACTTTTTCCTCAAAATTTCAACTCTTTTCTCAAGATTTCGACTTTTTCTCAAAATTTCGACTCTTTTCTCAAAATTTCGACTTTTTTCTCAAAATTTCTACTCTTTTCTCGACATTTTGTTTTTTTTTTCTCAAAATTTCAACTTTTTTCTCAAAATTTCGACTCTTTTCTCAAGATTTCGACTTTTTTCTCAAAATTTCAACTTTTTTCTCAAAATTTCTACTCTTTTCTCAAGATTTCGACATTTTCTCAAAATTTCGACTCTTTTCTCGACATTTTGTTTTTTTTTTTCTCAAAATTTCAACTTTTTTCTCAAAATTTCGACTCTTTTCTCAAGATTTCAACTTTTTTCTCAAAATTTTGACTTTTTTCTCAAACTTTCGACTCTTTTCTCAAGATTTCGACAATTTATTTCTCAAGATTTCGACTCTTTTCTCGACATTTTGACTTTTTTCTCAAAATGTCAACTTTTTTGTCGAAATTTCGACTTTCTTCTAAAAATTTCAACTTTTTTCTCAAAATTTCAACTTTTTCCTCAAAATTTCAACTCTTTTCTCAAGATTTCGACTTTTTTCTCAAAATTTCGACTCTTTATTCGCCATTTTCTCAAAATTTCGACTTTTTTCTCAAAATTTCAACTTTTTTCTCAAAATTTCGACTCTTTTCTCAAGATTTCAACTTTTTTCTCAAGATTTCGACTTTTTTCTCAAAATTTCGACTCTTTTCTCAAGATTTCAACTTTTTTCTCAAGATTTCGACTTTTTTCTCAAAATTTCGACTTTTTTCTCAAAATTTCGACTCTTTTCTCAAGATTTCAACTTATTTCTCAAAATTTCGACTTTTTTCTCAAAATTTCGACTCTTTTCTCAAGATTTCGAATTTTTTCTCGAAATTTCAACTTTTTTCTCAAAATTTCTACTCTTTTCTCAAGATTTCAACTTTTTCCTCAAAATTTCGACTCTTTTCTCAAAATTTCGACTTTTTTCTCAAAATTTCTACTCTTTTCTCGACATTTTCTCAAAATTTCGACTTTTTTCTCAAAATTTCAACTTTTTTCTCAAAATTTCGACTCTTTTCTCATGATTTCAACTTTTTTCTCAAAATTTTGACTTTTTTCTCAAACTTTCGACTCTTTTCTCAAGATTTCGACAATTTTTTCTCAAAATTTCGACTCTTTTCTCATGATTTCAACTTTTTTCTCAAAATTTTGACTTTTTTCTCAAACTTTCGACTCTTTTCTCAAGATTTTGTTGTTTTTTCTCAAAATTTAAATTTTTTCTCAAAATTTCGACTCTTTTCTCATGATTTCAACTTTTTTCTCAAAATTTTGACTTTTTTCTCAAACTTTCGACTCTTTTCTCAAGATTTCGACAATTTATTTCTCAAGATTTCGACTCTTTTCTCGACATTTTGACTTTTTTCTCAAAATGTCAACTTTTTTCTCAACTTTTTTGTCGAAATTTCGACTTTCTTCTAAAAATTTCAACTTTTTTCTCAAAATTTCAACTTTTTCCTCAAAATTTCAACTCTTTTCTCAAGATTTCGACTTTTTTCTCAAAATTTCGACTCTTTTCTCGACATTTTCTCAAAATTTCGACTTTTTTCTCAAAATTTCAACTTTTTTCTCAAAATTTCGACTCTTTTCTCATGATTTCAACTTTTTTCTCAAAATTTTGACTTTTTTCTCAAACTTTCGACTCTTTTCTCAAGATTTCGACAATTTTTTCTCAAAATTTCGACTCTTTTCTCATGATTTCAACTTTTTTCTCAAAATTTTGACTTTTTTCTCAAACTTTCGACTCTTTTCTCAAGATTTTGTTGTTTTTTCTCAAAATTTAAATTTTTTCTCAAAATTTCGACTCTTTTCTCATGATTTCAACTTTTTTCTCAAAATTTTGACTTTTTTCTCAAACTTTCGACTCTTTTCTCAAGATTTCGACAATTTATTTCTCAAGATTTCGACTCTTTTCTCGACATTTTGACTTTTTTCTCAAAATGTCAACTTTTTTCTCAACTTTTTTGTCGAAATTTCGACTTTCTTCTAAAAATTTCTACTTTTTTCTCAAAATTTCGACTCTTTTCTCAAGATTTCGAATTTTTTCTCGAAATTTCAACTTTTTTCTCAAAATTTCTACTCTTTTCTCAAGATTTCAACTTTTTCCTCAAAATTTCGACTCTTTTCTCAAAATTTCGACTTTTTTCTCAAAATTTCTACTCTTTTCTCGACATTTTCTCAAAATTTCGACTTTTTTCTCAAAATTTCAACTTTTTTCTCAAAATTTCGACTCTTTTCTCATGATTTCAACTTTTTTCTCAAAATTTTGACTTTTTTCTCAAACTTTCGACTCTTTTCTCAAGATTTCGACAATTTTTTCTCAAAATTTCGACTCTTTTCTCATGATTTCAACTTTTTTCTCAAAATTTTGACTTTTTTCTCAAACTTTCGACTCTTTTCTCAAGATTTTGTTGTTTTTTCTCAAAATTTAAATTTTTTCTCAAAATTTCGACTCTTTTCTCATGATTTCAACTTTTTTCTCAAAATTTTGACTTTTTTCTCAAACTTTCGACTCTTTTCTCAAGATTTCGACAATTTATTTCTCAAGATTTCGACTCTTTTCTCGACATTTTGACTTTTTTCTCAAAATGTCAACTTTTTTCTCAACTTTTTTGTCGAAATTTCGACTTTCTTCTAAAAATTTCAACTTTTTTCTCAAAATTTCAACTTTTTCCTCAAAATTTCAACTCTTTTCTCAAGATTTCGACTTTTTTCTCAAAATTTCGACTCTTTTCTCGACATTTTCTCAAAATTTCGACTTTTTTCTCAAAATTTCAACTTTTTTCTCAAAATTTCGACTCTTTTCTCATGATTTCAACTTTTTTCTCAAAATTTTGACTTTTTTCTCAAACTTTCGACTCTTTTCTCAAGATTTCGACAATTTTTTCTCAAAATTTCGACTCTTTTCTCATGATTTCAACTTTTTTCTCAAAATTTTGACTTTTTTCTCAAACTTTCGACTCTTTTCTCAAGATTTTGTTGTTTTTTCTCAAAATTTAAATTTTTTCTCAAAATTTCGACTCTTTTCTCATGATTTCAACTTTTTTCTCAAAATTTTGACTTTTTTCTCAAACTTTCGACTCTTTTCTCAAGATTTCGACAATTTATTTCTCAAGATTTCGACTCTTTTCTCGACATTTTGACTTTTTTCTCAAAATGTCAACTTTTTTCTCAACTTTTTTGTCGAAATTTCGACTTTCTTCTAAAAATTTCTACTTTTTTCTCAAAATTTCAACTTTTTCCTCAAAATTTCAACTCTTTTCTCAAGATTTCGACTTTTTTCTCAAAATTTCGACTCTTTTCTCGACATTTTCTCAAAATTTCGACTTTTTTCTCAAAATTTCAACTTTTTTCTCAAAATTTCGACTCTTTTCTCATGATTTCAACTTTTTTCTCAAAATTTTGACTTTTTTCTCAAACTTTCGACTCTTTTCTCAAGATTTCGACAATTTTTTCTCAAAATTTCGACTCTTTTCTCATGATTTCAACTTTTTTCTCAAATTTTGACTTTTTTCTCAAACTTTCGACTCTTTTCTCAAGATTTCGACAATTTTTTTCTCAAGATTTCGACTCTTTTCTCGACATTTTGACTTTTTCCTCAAAATTTCAACTCTTTTCTCAAGATTTCGACTTTTTTCTCAAAATTTCGACTCTTTTCTCGACATTTTCTCAAAATTTCGACTTTTTTCTCAAAATTTCAACTTTTTTCTCAAAATTTCGACTCTTTTCTCGACATTTTCTCAAAATTTCGACTTTTTTCTCAAAATTTCAACTTTTTTCTCAAAATTTCGACTCTTTTCTCATGATTTCAACTTTTTTCTCAAAATTTTGACTTTTTTCTCAAACTTTCGACTCTTTTCTCAAGATTTCGACAATTTTTTCTCAAAATTTCGACTCTTTTCTCATGATTTCAACTTTTTTCTCAAATTTTGACTTTTTTCTCAAACTTTCGACTCTTTTCTCAAGATTTCGACAATTTTTTTCTCAAGATTTCGACTCTTTTCTCGACATTTTGACTTTTTCCTCAAAATTTCAACTCTTTTCTCAAGATTTCGACTTTTTTCTCAAAATTTCGACTCTTTTCTCGACATTTTCTCAAAATTTCGACTTTTTTCTCAAAATTTCAACTTTTTTCTCAAAATTTCGACTCTTTTCTCGACATTTTCTCAAAATTTCGACTTTTTTCTCAAAATTTCAACTTTTTTCTCAAAATTTCGACTCTTTTCTCATGATTTCAACTTTTTTCTCAAAATTTTGACTTTTTTCTCAAACTTTCGACTCTTTTCTCAAGATTTCGAAAAAATTTTCTCAAAATTTCGACTCTTTTCTCATGATTTCAACTTTTTTCTCAAAATTTTGACTTTTTTCTCAAACTTTCGACTCTTTTCTCAAGATTTCGACAATTTATTTCTCAAGATTTCGACTCTTTTCTCGACATTTTGACTTTTTTCTCAAAATGTCAACTTTTTTCTCAACTTTTTTGTCGAAATTTCGACTTCTAAAAATTTCAACTTTTTTCTCAAAATTTCAACTTTTTCCTCAAAATTTCAACTCTTCTCTCAAGATTTCGACTTTTTTCTCAAAATTTCGACTCTTTTCTCGACTCTTTTCTCAAAATTTCGACTCTTTTCTCAAGATTTCAACTTTTTTCTCAAAATTTCAACTTTTTTCTCAAAATTTCTACTCTTTTCTCAAGATTTCGACTTTTTTCTCAAAATTTCGACTCTTTTCTCAAAATTTCGACTTTTTTCTCAAAATTTCTACTCTTTTCTCGACATTTTGTTTTTTTTTTCTCAAAATTTCAACTTTTTTCTCAAAATTTCGACTCTTTTCTCAAGATTTCAACTTTTTTCTAAAAATTTTGACTTTTTTCTCAAACTTTCGACTCTTTTCTCAAGATTTCGACAATTTATTTCTCAAGATTTCGACTCTTTTCTCGACATTTTGACTTTTTTCTCAAAATGTCAACTTTTTTCTCAACTTTTTTGTCGAAATTTCGACTTTCTTCTAAAAATTTCAACTTTTTTCTCAAAATTTCAACTTTTTCCTCAAAATTTCAACTCTTTTCTCAAGATTTCGACTTTTTTCTCAAACTTTCGACTCTTTTCTCAAGATTTCGACAATTTATTTCTCAAGATTTCGACTCTTTTCTCGACATTTTGACTTTTTTCTCAAAATGTCAACTTTTTTCTCAACTTTTTTGTCGAAATTTCGACTTTCTTCTAAAAATTTCAACTTTTTTCTCAAAATTTCAACTTTTTCCTCAAAATTTCAACTCTTTTCTCAAGATTTCAACTTTTTTCTCAAAATTTCGACTTTTTTCTCAAAATTTCAACTCTTTTCTCAAGATTTCGACTTTTTTCTCGAAATTTCAACTTTTTTCTCAAAATTTCTACTCTTTTCTCAAGGTTTCGACTTTTTTCTCAAAATTTCGACTCTTTTCTCAAAATTTCGACTTTTTTCTCAAAATTTCTACTCTTTTCTCGACATTTTGTTTTTTTTCTCAAAATTTCAACTTTTTTCTCAAAATTTCGACTCTTTTCTCAAGATTTCCACTTTTTTCTCAAGATTTCCACTTTTTTCTCAAAATTTCAACTTTTTTCTCAAAATTTCTACTCTGTTCTCGACATTTTGTTTTTTTTCTCAAAATTTCGTGAAAGACAGAGTTATAATTTCAAGCACTTAAACTAAAATTCAAGCACTTTCAAGGATTTCAAGCCCCTGTAGGAACCCTGTAAACACAATGTACAGCATATACACATATATATATATATATATATATATATATATATATATATATATATATATATATATATATATATATATATATAAATATATACACATATATATATATAAATATGTATGTACACAGTGCAGATGAATAAATAAGTAAAGTAAAGTAACAGCAGCAGCGAAGGTTTCCAGCTGAAGGTCAAACCCATGGAGTGTGTGTGTGTGTGTGTGTGTGTGTGTGTGTGTGTGTGTGTGTGTGTGTGTGTGTGTGTGTGTGTGTGTGTGTGTGTGTGTGTGTGTGTGTGTGTGTGTGTGTGTGTGTGTGTTTGAACATGAGAACGTGTGAAACTTCACTTGGATATTTTTTGACCGTGGGAGCCGCACCTCACTTTTACTCGATTACTTCTTCCCATCATGCACTGCTTCGTGTCTTATCCGTCACTTTGGTTACAAATATTTGTTAAATGTTAAGTATTTATGCAAATTTATACGATTTTCTTTCTTTTTCTAGAAAGAAAATATTTCTAGTTTTATAAACTCCCCAATTAAAATGTTTTTGTTTTAATTCTAAGACTTATTTATTTTCTTTGGCTTTTAGTGTGTGACAACTTAGTTCCCCACATCTGTGTGAAGTGATTGTTTTTTATTGTATTTTATTACTATTTTATTGATCATTTTAGTATGTTAGTGATTTTATTGTTTCTACACTGGGTACTGTGTTTTTCTTTTGGTATTGTTTTATTCTCTTGTATGCTGTACAGCACTTTGGTCGACCTCGGTCGTTTTTAAATGTGCTTTATAAATAAAATTGACATTGACATTGACTTTTTAAAAAAGAAAATACCTTTATTTATATTTTGACTTTGTGAACTGAACAATATGAAGTCAAAAATGTGAAGAAACTCAAAGAAAAAAATCTGAATTCCTAATTTTTCAAACTGATTACTGAACCGGACTGAACTGGACTGAACCGGACTGAACCAGAACAAACCGGACAGAACTGAACTGAACCGGACTGAACCGGACTGAACCGGACCAAGCAGGATCTTGTGGATCTACTTGTTGCTGAGCTTTTATTTTGGTAACCCCAGGAGGTCATGTGACCGCCGGGTCACATGACCCGCCTGTCGGAGACGCCTCATTTCATGTTTTTGTTTCTTATTTGCATTTTCCTCTGGTGACTGGAACCCGAGCGGTTACCGCCGGTTCCAGGAACCAGACGCAGGACGTGAAACCGCCGACACGCCGTCCTGGAGAGTTCAGGGCTGGAAACACAACAGCAAGAGGGAAAGAAATCAGCAGCTCCTCTGAAGACCAGATCAGTCCAGACTCCAGACCCGGTCCCACCCGACCTCCTGCAGGCCCCTGGTACCCCGACCTCCTGCAGGCCCCTGGTACCTCCTGCAGGTCCCTGGTACCCCGACCTCCTGCAGGCCCCTGACCTCCTGCAGGCCCCTGGTACCCCCGACCTCCTGCAGGTCCCTGGTACCCCCGACCTCCTGCAGGCCCCTGGTAGTGATGCACCGATTGTTCGGTAACCGAAATTGTTCGGCCGAAAATGGCAAAAAAACACTTTAGGTGTTCGGTGGAATAAGTGGGAACAAAAACGAACAATTAATAACGTTGTTGTAAAATAAGGAAATAGACTGGCCGCTCCGTCCCGTAACGGTTGCACCACAAACATAAATCGTTGGCCAACTAAAAAGTAACCACATAAGAATTTTACCAACATTCACCAGGAGGTGGAACCAAAAGAACATAATGCTGGAAATTAAAAAAAAATTCATTTTTTTATGTTCAATAAATATTTTCTACCTTGTAATTTTGTAAAAGATTTTTTCTTTGAAAAGCCTAAATCACATTTATTTGATTTATACATTGGTGAAAAAATTGGCAAAATAAATGAAAAACTGCTGAAGAACCATGTTCGGTATTTGGCCAAGTATTTATTATTATTTTCGGTTACGGTTTCGGCCACAAATTTTCATTTCGGTGCATCACTAGTCCCTGGTACCCCGACCTCCTGCAGGGCAGCCATACCGGGCCCCTGAGACCGGACTGACCCGGACCCCGGACCGACCTGGATCCAGAACCGGACTCCCCTCAATCCAGAACCGGACCCAGACCCAGACCCTGACCCAGAACCGGACTCCCCCAGACCCAGACCCGGACTCCCCCAGACCCAGACCCGGACTCCCCCAGACCCAGACCCGGACTCCCCCAGACCCAGAACCGGACCCAGATCCAGACCCAGACCCAGACCCAGACCCGGACTCACCGTGTCCGCTGCTCTCCCTCTGCTGACTTCCGTCCTGCTGGTCCTCCTGGTCTCCTCTGCCGGTTCTGGCCAGCAGGCGCCGCAGGAGGCTGCAGTACCGGGTCATCCTGACCGGTCCTGGTTCTGGGTCTCCTCAGGACTAGGAGGACTGGGACCAGGGGGGACGATGGGGGTCTGGGGGACCGGCAGAGTCCAGAGTCCAGAGTCCGCGTGACGACCCGCTCAGCTGTTGCCTCATTAATCCAGGAGATGCAAACACCGCTGGAGAGTCTGGACCGGACTCGGGTCTCACCGAGCCGCCCAGGCTCAGCTGCCGCGGGTCATGTGACCCGGATAATCCCACGAGGGGTCGGGTTACGCAGCTGCCGCGTATGCAAAACCGTAGAGGACACGCCCCTCTGGAAACTCTGGAGACACAAACCTGCCCCTGGTACCATGGAGACAAAACCTGCACTTCCTGTACCGACCACTGGAGACAGAAACCTGCACTTCCTGTACCGACCACTGGAGACAGAAACCTGCACTTCCTGTACCGACCACTGGAGACAGAAACCTGCACTTCCTGTACCGACCACTGGAGACAGAAACCTGCACTTCCTGTACCGACCACTGGAGACAGAAACCTGCACTTCCTGTACCGACCACTGGAGACAGAAACCTGCACTTCCTGTACCGACCACTGGAGACAGAAACCTGCACTTCCTGTACCGACCACTGGAGACAGAAACCTGATCCAAGCGTACCGGGAGGAGATGTGACGTAGATGTTGAACAACAGAGGCCCCAGAATTGAACCTTGAGGAACTCCATGTTAGTTTTAGCTCTGATTGGTACTTAACCCTAGTAGTGGACAAAATGACCTCATTCTCCTGTTCCTTCTTTCCTCCTTCTCTCTCCTTCCTTCCTTCCTTCCTTCTTTCCTCCTGCTCTCTCCTTCCTTCCTTCCTTCCTTCCTTCCTTCCTTCCTTCCTTCCTTCCTTCCTTCCTTCCTTCCTTCCTTCCTTCCTTCCTTCCTTCCTTCCTTCCTTCCTTCTTTTCTCCCTTCCATCCTTCCTTCCTTCCTTCTTTCCTCCCTTCCTTATTTCCTTCCTTCGTTCTTTTTTCCCTTCCTTCCTTCCTTCTTTCCTTCCTTCCTTCTTTTTTCCCTTCCTTCCTTCTTTCCCCGCTTCTTCCCTTCCTTCCTTCCTTCCTTCCTTCCTTCCTTCCTTCCTTCCTTCCTTCCTTCCTTCCTTCTTTTTTACTTCCTTCCTTCCTTCCTTCTTTCCTTCCTTCCTTCTTTATTCCCTTCCTTCCTTCCTTCCTTCCTTCTTTTTTACTTCCTTCCTTCCTTCCTTCCTTCCTTCCTTCCTTCCTTCCTTCCTTCCTTCCTTCCTTCCCTCTTTTCTCCTTTCCTTCCTTCTTTCCTCGCTTCCTCGCTTCTTTTCTTCATTCCTTCCTTCCTTCTTTATTTTCTCCTTTCCTTCCTTCCTACTGACCACTGGAGACAGAAACCTGACCTGATGAGTATTGATCCTGACCTGATGAGTATTGATCCTGACCTGATCAGTATTGATCCTGACCTGATCAGTATTGATCCTGACCTGATCAGTATTGATCCTGACCTGATGAGTATTGATCCTAACCTGATCAGTATTGATCCTGACCTGATGAGTATTGATCCTGACCTGATGAGTATTGATCCTGACCTGATCAGTATTGATCCTGACCTGATGAGTATTGATCCTGACCTTATCAGTATTGATCCTGACCTGATGAGTATTGATCCTGACCTGATGAGTATTGATCCTGACCTGATGAGTATTGATCCTAACCTGATCAGTATTGATCCTAACCTGATCAGTATTGATCCTAACCTGATCAGTATTGATGAATGTTGTGCAGCAAAAAGAGTGCTGGTTCCGTTATCAGAGAATTATTAATAATTAATAATTTAAATCTTTTTTTCCTCTCTTTTTCCTATTTTATCCTTTTTTCCCTCTTTTTTCATCTTGTTTTCCTCCTTTTTTCCTCTTTTTTATCTCTTTTTCCTCCTTTTTTTCCTCCTTTTCCTCTTTTTTTCCTCTTGTTTTCCTCCTTTTTTCCACATTTTCAGACGGGAGACCGCGATGCTAAAATGGAGCGTACGCTCTCCTTTGATTGACAGGTCATCCGGCCAATCAGGAGCTTCCTGTCCCCTCACAGCGAATGAGCGTCTGTGTTGGGGCGGGACGAGCACGTCCGGCTTTTGTCATGAGAAAAACCTCGGCAACTGCAGCATTCTCCCAGAAGATGGTGCAGTTGTAGCAAATGAAATGCTGAACACAAGGATATAGGACTGTACGTGGTAAATTCAACGGTTCAAAAGTTATGCCCATGGGACATAATTGTTATAATAAAACTCTTTGTAAGACATAGTCTTACAAAAACATGTGTAAAATACTCATTTTTTGTGGTATTGTTATCAAATTTGAACTTGCACTAGATGAGGCTTCTGGCTGTGTCTCAGTGTGTTTTCAAACCAATAAGTCACAGATTCATCTGCAACATCTGGTTACAAAACTAATAAAAACCTTCTATTTCAGTGTGTTCAAACTGACATTACTGAATAATAGTAGCAGTTACAGTTGGGTTAGGAACTTCAGAGTGTTACTCTTCAAAAGAGACCAGAACCATGAACTTCAAACGGTTCAAGAACAGCTTTACATTTACTTTGGGTAGAACTTGGTGCAGGAACAGGTTAAGAAATCGAGGCCTCAGAACTGAAATCAAGTCTTTCCAACGTTGGACACGGGACTGTGGCCCAACATGGGGGGATGGAGGTCCAGATTCTACTGAGCTGGACGTCCAACAGTCCCGTTGTCATGACAACGAGCAGCGAAAGCGCCACAGAAGAAGAAAGTTCCTTCAGTAAAAACATTCAGTCGGCCCGTCTGAGCGACGGCAGATCCGGTCGATTCCTGTTAAACTCATTAAACTCTGAGCTCTGCTGAAACCGGACCTCAGTTCTGCATCCAGCCGTTCACCCAGATCAATAACCACTTCACATTACTGAGTCATTTAGGCGCCGTGACGGTTATTGATCCAAACGGGTCTGGACTCCGTGAGGGTTTTTTATCCCCGCACGCAGGATTGTTGAGCCGCATTTTATAATAACGGTGCATTTTGTAATAAACGTCCAAAATGTAATAACTTTTTCATTTCATTTTGTAATAAACTGCCCCATTTTGTAATAAATTTCGTAAAAACGAACGAACCAACGAACCAACCAACCAACCAACCAACGAACAAACGAACAAACGAACCAACCAACGAACAAACGAACAAACGAACAAACGAACCAACCAACAAACCAACAAACCAACAAACTAACAAACCAACAAACTAACCAACCAACCAACCAACCAACGAACGAACGAACAAACAAACGAACAAACGAACAAACCAACAAACCAACAAACCAACAAACTAACCAACCAACCAACCAACCAACCAACCAACCATTACTTTCATTACTACTGATCAATCTTTTTGAGGGGAGGCAATGAACAAGCTTTGCTTCAGCTACACCTTTTTCGGTCCAGATGTTATTTGTATATTGGAAACTTTTTTGTAATGTTTTCTTTGAACAGTGTATTCGTTTCCTTGTCATTTTTATTCTTTTTTTTGTGATGTCATGACGGAAATAAACTAAACTAAACTGAACTAATGACGGTCCGGGCTGAGAGCTGAGTGGTTTTCCATCCTGTGGTAAAAAGCTTCGATCGGCTGCAATTACAGTCTGGTTTATGGATGTGGAGACGCCAGGGAGGCTGAGAGAACCGACCCCACCCTTAGACGTATATACGGAGCTGCTGCAGGGGATTCTGGGTAAAACCATAGACGTATAAACGTATCCTCCCATGGAGCTGCTGCAGGGGATTCTGGGTAAACCATATCCATGTCTCCTCCTCCTTCCATGGAGCTGCTGATACGTCACCGTCGTCGCCATATTGGATGTTCAAGACTGTAAACTAATACAAGTAAATGGACTTATTTTCATAAAGCATCTTTCTACAAAGAAATGTACGTTTTACGTCTCATTTATTCATTCACACACGCACTTTTTTCCTCTTTTTTCTATTTTTTCCTCTTTTTCCCTCTTTTCTGCTTTTTTCTCTCTTTTTCATCTTTTTTTCATCTTTTCTTTGCTCTTTTTTCCTCTTTTTTTCCTTTTTTTCCTCTTTTCTTTTATCTCTTTTTTCATTTTTTCCCCTATTTTTTCTATTTTTTTCCTCTTTTTTTCAATTTTTTCATCTTTTCTTTCCTCTTTTTTATTCTTTTTTTCCTTGTGTTTTTTCTCTTTATTTCCCTCTTTTTTCTATTTCTTTCCTTTGTTCCTCTTTTTTTCATCTTTTCTTTCCTCTGTTTTATTTTTTTCCTCTTTTCTCTTTTTATCTTTTTTCCTGTTTTTTTCCTCTTTGTTCCTTATTTTCATAAAGCATCTTTCTACAAAGAAATGTACGTTTTACGTCTCATTTATTCATTCACACACGCACTAATATACTTGGGAAACAGTTAGGCACCAAATATAATATATTTAATTTTCTCAGATGGTAAAAATAAGAACTTTATTGATCCCACATAGGAGTAATTCATGTTATATCAGCTATAGAGAACAAAACTATATATATCCCCCTCAGGTGCAGCTTATAGTCCAGAAAACACGGTAGTTTTTATATAAATGTCCCCGGTTGTGTCTGAGTTTGATCAGGTCTCAGTCTGAGTTTGATCAGGTTTGATCAGGTCTCAGTCCGTCCTCCCGTCCCGGACTAAAGACTCCGTCCCGTCTCATCGACCGCTGAGTCCCCCAGAGACGCCGGTGGTTTGTTTGGGTGTCCGATGACGAGACACGTCCTCTCTCCGTGTTCCGTCACTCGGGTTTCCCAGGGTTCCCGGCGGCGGCTGGAATCATCCGGATCTGATTACCGGGGTCGATACGACAACAGATCTCAGTAAACAAACACTCTGGAACCTGTCAATCACAGACCAGCTGTCAATCACAGACCAGCTGTCAATCACAGACCAGCTGTCAATCACAGACCAGCCGACCCTCGTGCCGGAGACGCCGGACAAACACGACCTCTCCACAACGTTAATAACCATTTCATCAGTTCATTTAGTTCATTTAACTTGCTGATTCTTTTCTTTGGTTAGTTATTTAGGATTTTAACGACGGCTGCAGTTTTGTAGGAAAACCTTCTTTTCACGGCGTTGAGAGTTGAGACGTGCGGGAGTCAAATCCAGGGACATTCAGCGGTTCTTTTGAGACGGAAAACCTGCAGTGAAGGATCAGGACGTTCAGCTGAGTCATGGCAGCGCTAATCTGTTAGCGCTAATCTGTTAGCGCTAATCTGTTAGCGCTCACCGACCTCAGCGTCCTCCGTGTCCGGAGGGCAAAGACGCTGCAGGACGGGACCTAAAGGGACGGGGCCTTAAAGGACGGGGCCTTAAAGGGACGGGGCCTTAAAGACGGGGCCACTAGGTTAATGTCACAAACTGGTCTTTATCATGACATAAGGGACACCACAATGAGATAAGGAACCAGCTTAGTTTTAATAAACAACATTATTAAATGTATATAACAATATTGTAAACGAAATTAACATCTTTTCAAAAATCATGAGCAAGTTTTGTCACCTTGAGTGGTGACAGATATCTGTCTGGAACATGGACTAGTAGGGTCAGTTGAGAATGAAAAGACAGGGAAATACTGTTCTGTTCTGTGTAAAATGTTACTGACAGGAATTGACAGTAGGTTCATGAACACGCCCTTCTACTGTATCTAAAATACAGCGGTGCTCATTTTACGGGACGAAACCCAACCTGATGAAACCGTCAACTGTCAGTACGTGATTTTAGGACAGATAAAATAAAGAAAAATGATTGATATGTTTCGCGCTCGTGTAACAGTCAATCCAATCATACACATCTCATTCTTACAATGGCAAGAAAAAAGGACGGGGACTAAGTCGGCAAATGTTTTATTATTTTGGACGCTTGTTGCTAGGCAACGGTTTATCGTACAGACATCATTACAACATTGAAAAACCCGGGACATGTTGTACTACAACATATTTTAGTCTCATCATGCTAGCTATTACGGTTTCTGACATATTCAACTATGCTCATTTTGATGCGGAAAAAATTAGATATTTAATGTTTTGCATTAATGGGCGTGGCCTAACGGCTCAACAGCGCCACCTAGAAAACTTTCTGCCTCAAGCCCCACAATACGGTTTGACGTACATGCACGAAAATCGCTACACACCTGTATCATGGCACAACTTAAAGAAAAGTATCTTGGCGCCATGGCCGAAACCGAACAGGAAGTCGGCCATTTTGATTTAATCATGTAATTTTGGCGCAATTTATGCCGTTTCTTCGGCAGTAAATACGGCCCGAACCGTAACGTGCACCCAGATGTGTTATACATCAAAATGTGCGTCTCCATCCTGCGACAATGGGCATTACTTTTTTCAGTCAAAAGCGTTACCGTGGCGACGCCAAAAAGCACACCCCCCTTCATCTGATTGGTCCATATTTGATAGATTCTATTTTCTGCCATAACTTTTGAATGGTTTGACATAAAGACTCGTGGGTGGTGTCATCAGACTCGGTTTTCAGTCCTTGAACATAATTGGTGCAAATTGCACGCGGGAGGGCCCGTTCATCCGTTCAATCGTTCACCCGTCCATCGCTGCTTGCAGCTTTAATTCGACAAGGAAGAACCCGGAACCCAGGCCACCAGCAACCCCACAGAGGGGAGAAGCCCCCCGCCCCCCGGCGGCGGCCGAGGAGACCCGCGGGCGGGGCCCCCACAGCGCGGGAAGAAGCAGCCAGAGATCCCGCGGCGGCGGACCGCGACCCAGACAATCCCCGGCCACCCGGTCCGGGCCGGACACGTGGCCAGGAGGCTCTCACCCTCCAGGCCAACGACCCCCACCCGGCAGGGGGCCAGCCTGCCCGGAGAGACAGAGCCGCCCCGGCCGCCGATATATATGTGTGTATATATGTGTGTATATATGGGTCAATGACAAATAAGGCAAAATGGATTCAAAATGGATGTAATGTATATTACTCTGAAAACAGCCATCATCACCATTTATCTTATGGGGACAGATAATTTGTGCTGATTACAAATAATATAATATATTACAAATAATAGCAGTGACCAAAACACCTGCAGAAATACTGCAGGAATGACATAGCAGCAGTTAAATGCAGCCTTCTGTAAGCTTTAAATATCCACTGGGCTTACATGAAAAATACATCAAAACACAACAATAATATGTTTTTACATATTATTGAAGTCACCACTATTGCACTTTATTCGCTAACAGTTTGCACTCCCATTTTAATGTTTATTATGTTATTGCTGTTATTTGTGTGTGGACGTGTGCTGCTGCCTTCCTTGGCCAGGTCACCCTTAGAAAAGAGGTCTTGACCTCAATGGGTTTTTATCTGGATAAATAAAGGTGAAATAAATAAAAAAAACAATAAAAAACTGTTTTCTGAACTTATCAATATGACTCTGTCCTTCACAGGATAAGTAAAATGGATCACTGCAAAAACTCAAAACTAACCCTAACCCTAACCCTAACCCTAACCCTAATTCTAGTTAAAATGTCTCATTTTAGTAAAAAAAATCTCATTACACTTAAAACAAGACTCATCACTGGAAAAAACAACAATTTTCACCTGTTTCAAGTAGATTTTCACTTAAAATAATTAGAAAAATCTGCCAAGATTTTTATGCTTGTAATGAGAAGATAAATCTTGTCCCACTGGCAGATTTTTCTACTTATTTTAAGTGAAAATTTACTTGAAACAGGTGAAAATTGTCAAATAAGTTATTTTTCTGGAGTTATTTTTCTGGTGATGACTCTAAATGTTGAAATAGCAGTAAAACCACATTCATTGATGAAATGACATAAGGGATGGAAAGGAGGGATGGTTTTACAGGGGGGATGATTTGGACCGTTTTTATTCCAGGGGGGATGATTTGGACCGTTTTTATTTCAGGGGGGGATGATTTGGACCGTTTTTATTTCAGGGGGGATGATTTGGACCGTTTTTATTTCAGGGGGGGATGATTTGGACCGTTTTTATTTCAGGGGGGATGATTTGGACCGTTTTTATTTCAGGGGGGGGTGCCATTCCCCCTCATCCCCCCTCAACTCCAGTACTGTTTCCACCCAACTACATCATCACCTGAACGGCAATAACCTGGGCGAAAAACTCCAGTGTGGTTTCCGCTCCGCCCACAGTACTAACCCTAACCCTAACCCTAACCCGCCCACAGTACTAACCCTAAACCTAACCCTAACCCGCCCACAGTACTAACCCTAACCCTAACCCGCCCACAGTACTAACCCTAACCCTAACCCTAACCCTAACCCGCCCACAGTACTAACCCTAACCCTAACCCTAACCCTAACCCGCCCACAGTACTAACCCTAACCCTAACCCTAACCCTAACCCGCCCACAGTACTAACCCTAACCCTAACCCTAACCCGCCCACAGTACTAACCCTAACCCTAACCCGCCCACAGTACTAACCCTAACCCTAACCCTAACCCTAACCCTAACCCGCCCACAGTACTAACCCTAACCCTAACCCTAACCCGCCCACAGTACTCACCCTAACCCTAACCCTAACCCTAACCCGCCCACAGTACTAACCCTAACCCTAACCCGCCCACAGTACTAACCCTAACCCTAACCCTAACCCGCCCACAGTACTAACCCTAACCCTAACCCTAACCCTAACCCGCCCACAGTACTAACCCTAACCCTAACCCTAACCCGCCCACAGTACTAACCCTAACCCTAACCCTAACCCTACCCCTAACCCTAACCCTAACCCGCCCACAGTACTAACCCTAACCCTAACCCGCCCACAGTACTAACCCTAACCCTAACCCTAACCCGCCCACAGTACTAACCCTAACCCTAACCCGCCCACAGTACTAACCCTAACCCTAACCCGCCCACAGTACTAACCCTAACCCTAACCCTAACCCTACCCCTAACCCTAACCCTAACCCTAACCCGCCCACAGTACTAACCCTAACCCTAACCCTAACCCTAACCCGCCCACAGTACTAACCCTAACCCTAACCCGCCCACAGTACTAACCCTAACCCTAACCCGCCCACAGTACTAACCCTAACCCTAACCCTAACCCTAACCCGCCCACAGTACTAACCCTAACCCTAACCCTAACCCTAACCCGCCCACAGTACTAACCCTAACCCTAACCCTAACCCGCCCACAGTACTGAAACAGCTCTGGTCAGGGTCACCAACGACCTTCTCATGGCAGTTGATGGCGGCTCCCCTTCCCTCCTCATCCTCCTGGATCTCACACCGTCTACCACACCATCCTGCTACACCGCCTTCTAGGGCTGGGGATCCATTCAAATGTCAAGAATCGATTCGATTCCGCTTCTTAAGATTCAGAATCGATTATCACGATCCGATTTGATCCGATATCTGTTTGGTAATTCTACACGATGTTTCTGAAAGCAGTTCTATCAGCATTCTGGGAGCTGATTGGTCCTTACAGCATCATTAGCTGCAATACTTGCTGTTGAATCTCAATATAATACTAGTATTAATATGTTGCATAACTACAGTCATATCATTCATGCAACAGCTCAAAAAACAGTTTTATTAACACTAACCCAAATCTATATCGGATCGAATCGGATCGTGATAATCGATTCTGAATCTTAAGAATCGGAATCGAATCAATTCTTGACATTTGAATGGATCCCCAGCCCTGCACACAGCTGGACCATCTGCTGCAGAGTCGTCCTCATCCACTCACCGTCTGCCTGCAGGAGATCAACTATATCAATTATATGTATCTTCCTACTATTTAATCTAAGTGAAATCTTTGGCAAGATTCCCTTAGACTAGTGTCTACAAATAAATAAATACATAAATAAATCCCTTAGACTAGTGTCTACAAATAAATAAATACATAAATAAATCCCTTAGAGTGTCAACAACGCCCAACACATTATTATTTTGTGTTTGTGTTTGTATCTACAATATTTTAAGATTATTGCACTCCAGTGGCCAGCAGGTATTTAGTATCTTTAGCGTCCGATTTTACATTTAAATACAGAGAAATTATTATACAAATATACAAATGAACGCATTTAATACAATAGCTATTCACATTTGAAAGATTTGAAAGAGCTGCAACGATTAGCTTTTGTTGAAAAGCTGCAGTTGAAAGGATGTAAAACCTGGTGGTTTTGTTGTCGGATACAGATCTGGTGATTGTAGCAAATATTGTTACTTAACATGTTGATGTTTTTGGTTGGATTTTTTATCTTTTCTTTTGTTTTAACTTATTATTTTAGGAATTCTGGTGAATGTTTTCACCCTTTTTGATTTGTGATTATTGTAATCTTTTGTATGTCTTTGTGTGTTTACCCCAGGAAGATTAATAATAATAATAATAATAATAAAGGGGATTCTTATCAGTTAAACATCATCGTTATCAACCATTTGTTCACTTTAACCTATTATTTATTGGTTTAAATGAATATTTGATACGGTGGCACAACCTGACATCAGTTGTGCCACCTGAGTGAATGAATGAGTGAATGAATGAGTGAATGAATGAATGAATGAATGAATGAATGAGTGAATGAATGAATGAATGAATGAATGAATGAATGAATGAATGAATGAATGAATGAATGAATGAGTTTTATTTTTGACCCATCCCTTACAGGATTATAAGCAAAACACAAACAGAAAATCATCAATGTACAATATCACACCCACTTAATTGGGAGCTGCACAATGTACACCAGAAAAACTAAATAAATCAATCAAAATTAACAAAAATAAATAAATACATAAATAAATAAAATACTTGATATTTCTTTCTCTCCAACAAAAATCAGAATGGATATTTTCACATACAGGACTGTCTCAGAAAATTAGAATATTGTGATTTTCTGTAATGCAATTATAAAAACAAACATGTCCTACATTCTGGATTCATTACAAATCAACTGAAATATTACAAGCCTTTTATTATTTTAATATTGCTGATCATGGTTTACAACTTAAGAAAACTAAAATATCCTATCTCAAAAAATTAGAATATTCTGGGAATCTTAATCTTAAACTGTAAACCATGATCAGCAATATTAAAATAATAAAAGGCTTGCAATATTTCAGTTGATTTGTAATGAATCCAGAATGTATGACATTTTTGTTTTTTTAATTGCATTACAGAAAATAAAGAACTTTATCACAATATTCTAATTTTCTGAGACAGTCCTGTACATGTTACTTTTCTTCGTTTATCCCACGCTTTCTCTAAATAACCAGCGAGTGTAAATACTTTATAATCAAACTCTCAGCATCATTTACTGCACAAACATCCAATCCAGGTTCTTACAAATATAAAATAATAAATAAATCATTTCTGACCCCACTCGTGATACAGAGGAAAATAAAATACAACATGGAACTCGTTTACAATATCATTAATATCACAGTATAATAGTAGTATAACAGTCAGGACAAATCTGCTCTTCTTCCAGGACGCCTGATTAGTCCGGGGCCCAAACTTTCCCTGGTCAGAACCCTCAAGGTGACTAAACTTATAACAACTATAGATGATATTCTGGTATAAAACCTTCCTGAGAGGCAGCTGATCACAGTTATTAACTCATTAAGTTACATTTTAGATGCTGCTGCATGTCCTGGTTTAGACTCATGTTCAGAAATCTGTCAATGTTTCACTATATTGTCTTTGGTTTCATTTTAATCATTCATTCAAGCTAAGATGTGAATCTTTCTGACCAACATAGAGGTCACTGCAGCTCTTTAAACTATAACACACATTTTTACACCATTTTCTCCTAAATGATATAGTATCTTTATCCCTGTGTCATCTAGGAACAACAGAGACACAAAACACACAAACATGAATACTCACAGGAGCAGGAGGATTCAGGAAATGTAGAATATAATAAACTATATCATTGTTACAGGTCAACCATCTGTTCACTTTAACCTAGTATTTATTGGTTTAAATGAATATTTGATACATTAGTGGAGCCGCCTGACAACATTACATACGTGTGTGAGTTTATCTTCTTCTTTTTTATTTTTTTTTCCTTTTCTTTCTTTTTTTTTCTTCTTCTTTTTTCTATTTTTTTCCTTTTCTTTCTTTTTTTCTCCTTTTTTTCCTCTTTCTTTTTCCTTTTTAAATATATATATATATATATATATATATATATATATATATATATATATATATATATATATATGTGTGTGTGTGTGTGTGTGTGTGTGTTTTCTGCTGCATCGGGATCTTCTCTTAACAAACACTCTGCACCCCATCCCATAATAACCACACCTCAAAGCTGGAGTGCAGCAGGATGCTGCAGTGCACTTCTTCTTCCTCCTCCACCCGCATCCCTCCATCATTCATCCCTTCATCATCCCATCATACCTCCATCATCCCATCATACCTCCATCCATCCCTCCTTCATCCCTCCTTCATCCATCCTTCATCCATCCTCCTCCTACCTGCCGGCGTCTTCTCCTTGGTCTCCATCTGGTCCTAGAGGTCCTGGTCCTGGTTTTAGTCCTGGCTTTAGTCCTGGATCTGGATCTGGTCCTAGAGGTCCTGGATCTGGTCCTGGTTCTAGTTCTAGTCCTGGATCTGGTCCTGGATCTGGTCCTGGATCTGGTCCTGGTCCTGGTCCTGGACCGGCTGGATGGAGAGATCAGGAAGAGGAAGAGGAGGATATTGTGCAGTCAGTCCTTCCTCCTCAGCTCTCTCTTATTCTTCTTATTCTTCTCTTCTTTTCTCCTCCGTGTTTTTCCTCCCTTCCTTCTTCTCTTCCTGCTGCGGCTCGTGCTCGTTCACCTGAGTGCTCGTGCCCGCGACTCTCTGTTCTGCGCGCGTGCCCGCGCCGTGTTGCTGCAGCCCGAGCCAAGGAGAGCGGTGACGTCACCGCCGGGGGCGGGGCTTAACGGCGACGATGATGATGATGATGGAAGAGGAAGAGGAGGAGCAGTTTTTTAATTGATACTAATTCTCCCCTGCAAAACAATATTTATCAACATTAAAGAACGATATAGATGTTAATTGTTGTTTTTTCCTGAAACATATTCTCACTTATTCTGCTCATGTGATTTTAATTCACTTCCCACATTCTGGAGGGACTTCCACCAAGTATATTGCTTTTTTTCCTTTTCTTTTTTTCCTTTCTTTGTTTCCTTTTCTTTATTTTATTTTTCTTTTTTTCCCTTTTTTTCTTTTTCTTTTCTTTTTTCCTTTTTTCTCATTTTTTTCCTTTCTTTCATTTTTCTTTTTTTCCTTTTTCTTTTCTTTTTCTTTTTTTTCCTTTTTTTCTTCTTCTTCTTTTTCTTTATCTTTTCTTTTTTGTTCTCTTAATCAAAAGGCGATCAAAACCATTAATATCTGTGCTCATTTTATTGTTTATTGTAAACTCTTACCCCCCCGGCAGGAAACGTGAGTTCTGTTAAAGATATATCATTTGTAAACTTCATGTTTTTGTGAAATAAAGTTTTTGGGGAAAAAAGAAAAAGATGATGGAGGAGGAGGGGCGTGACGTCACAAGAGTTGCTGACTCCGCCCACTTTATTAAAGAATTAGCAAGTTGGGCGGAGGCAACAATCCTGGCCCCTAGTTAAAAACCGGTCTGGGGGGTCTTATTTTTTATTTTTATTTTTAAACGTATTAAATATAATGTAATGATTTTTTTTATTTTATAATTTTTTATTTTTTATTATTTTATTTTTTTATTATTTTTTCATTTTTATTGCTGGTTTGAACCTGTCTGGGGGGTCTTATTTTTTATTTTTATTTTTTTTTAATGTATTTATTTATTTATTTATTTTTATTTTATGATTTTTTATTTTCTTTATTTTTATTTTTTTAATTTGATTTATTTGATTTTCTAATTTTGTATTATTTTTTTATTTAATTTTTTCTTTTATTTTTTATTTAATTGATAATTTTTTTTTTCATTATTTTTATTTATATATTTTTGCATCGTCCATATATTTATGTTAATGTCACCTGGAAGGGAATTATCCGCTCATACCACGGTCACTTACCAAAAAACATAAATATTAAATCAGTTATTCATGCTTTAATTTGTTTTTAGTGTAAATCATTAGTTTTATAACAAGCCACAGCTGAGGATCTGACTAATACCTGGAACAATCACTACCGTCCCATACGGTCTGTTCTTCCGGCTCTCAGCGAAGGCGGACGCTTTTTCTGCTCCTCTCCCTTATCTATCTGCTACTGCTTTTGTTTGTGTCGTCTTCAGAGTCTCTTCTTTTCACTCCTCCCAAACTCTACAATCATGGAATTGATTAACTGGTCTCTCAGCACAATTGACCAACTTTTTGGACTAGAAGTCAGGGGGTAAGGGAGCCCTCCTGCCCCGATGGGACATGTTTTGCTGGATACACGATGGATTCCTACAAACATTGGAAACCGTTGTGCCTCCAGATTCTGTCTGTCGAGGACGTTGAAGATGCTTCATAATTGGATTTATGATAGCAGGATTTCTCCTAATTGGAGTGGGGATTTTCCTGGCCTATCGACAAACGCGTAAGTCGTCGACAGCTGTTTTGGCTCTTTCAGAGCTGCCCGACGTGGCTGAAGGAATAAGCACGGGGATCAGCACTCAAACTTTAATGCTGGGGGAGCAAAGCCGCAAACTGGATGTCATTCTCGAACAGAATCGCAGGCTGACTGCGGTCTTTGAGCTCATTAACAAGATGGATAAGACCTTGGAGAAGCTGGAAGCTCGGCATGGCGGGAATTGATCACAAATTCGTCTGTTTGGAGTCGCCATTGATGAATCATTGAGGAATCAGAGACTTAACGGCAGACGGAAAATTACTGGGCTGCCTGTTTCTTTTCAATACAACTGTTGATTCTATAATCTGACCTTGACAGGGCAGCTTGGCCCGCTGCTCCAGTCACAATCTCCCTGGTGGAATGTAAACAAGTGGCTCTGCCCCCACTAACCCTCCCCTCTCTCAGGAACATCTCTGGACCTGTTTTCAGAACTGACCGGGTCTGTGGACCTGGATCAGAACTGTACCGGGTCTGTGGACCTGGATCAGAACTGTACCGGGTCTGTGGACCTGGATCAGAACTGTACCGGGTCTGTGGACCTGGATCAGAACTGACCGAGCCGTCTGATAACATCAAGGACATTGGCTAAGGAGCAGCTCTGGGGCGAAGTTTCACAGACTTACCGCTCACACACACACACTTACTGATAACCACACCCCCCCCCCCCCATCATCAACGCCTTCCTCGGCCCCCCCTCTTATCAGCCCCCCTGACACGGTCGCCGGGTTCGAGCGCCACGAAGGCCGCGACCCTCACTTGGATGAACTGTGCCGGGATCCCCCCCGACTTGCCCACCCCCCACACCCATACCAGTTCTTGTGCTGATGTCTGTTGCTCTGTGTGCTGAGGTGTTTTTGCACCTTGATACTGTGTATTGTATTATATTCAGTGTAAAGATGTTTATTTTCTCCTCCCTCCATCTGGAAATTTACAGGAAATGAGCAACAAAAACCACTCGGACATCAGCGTTATTTGGGTTATTTTATCAAGTGCTATTTACACCAGTAGTTCACGTTACAGGTTAGTGCTCCAAAGGGTCCAATCAGATGGTGGCTCCGCCCACTTCCTGCCCTCAGCCCCGCCCCCTGGCGGCAGTGACGGAGAAACCACTCGCCCCTCGGGTAAATTAACCCAACTTTATTTTTATTTTAATGCACTTATCGACAAGTTTTCTAAGCTCATGAAAATGTGGTTTTCATAAAAATTTTGAGTAAAGTCATGAACTCCTGATAAAAGTCCAACATTGGACTAATAAAACCAGATTCTGAGTCTCTGGGCAGAACCAGAACCCTCAGTTTAGCTTCAAATGGAGATTTACTGTTTAAAGGTCTGAGCGGAGTTCCGCAGGGTTCAATTCTGGAGCCTCCGACATTCAGAAACAGCAAATTACACAGCTTTTTCAGCTTTTTCAACATGAAATCAGGGTTTCTGGTGGTTGATAAATAATCAACTGTCAAACAATGCTAAAAATAAGTTTCATAAACCTTTTTTAGCATTGTTTGACAGTTGATTATTTTTTTGTTGTTTTATTTTTTCAATAGAGCCGTCCTCTTGTCTCAAAGTGTAAAAAAACATTCATATTGTTATGCAATGATGTATTTCGAATAAACTTGAACTTAAAGAAAACTTTCAAGGTTTAATTAAACTCTCCGATAGTTTTAGCGGTTTGGTGAGGGGGCAGGGCCGTGTGGGCGTGGCCTGGGGTAAGGGGGCGGAGCCTCCACCGGAGAGTTAAACCATCACATCTGCCTGAAGAAACGTCGGGTACGAAGCAGCAAAAATACAGCAGAAATAAAAAGTCACAGTCAGAAGGTTCTGAACAAACACCATAAACGTTTGTGTGCGGCACTTTGTTAGCGTGACGGGGTTAGCGGCGGCGCGGACCTGCGGTTTTGGACCCGGTCCCGGGAGTTTAGCTAATTGCACTTGAGGATGAGGATATGTGGCGACTGTACAATCACGTTTAAGGAAAACAGTTAGCAATCACAGTTTAGCATGCTCCAAGATAAGCTAAAAGTAGCTTTTTCATTTGAAAACAAAAATAAAATCTTCTGACGTCATAAACGTGCAGATTTGTGAGTAAACTCCCAAAAGTGAGGTTTTAAACTAAGAAGTTAGAGAATTTAGTCTGAAATTCTGACCTGAAATGTTATTAGATGGTAAAACCGACGACGAACCGTTTAATTTAGCAGTTTGAAATGTTGCGTTCAAGGACCGTTTAGAAGGTCAGAGATTCAGACTTTAAAACATTTACTTGTAAATGTTCACAAATTTCAGGGAAAAAAGTCAGAAAATCTGAACTTTTAAATTTGAAAACAAAAATGAAATCGTAAACGTGCAGAATTTTGAGAAAACTCACAAAAGTGGGTCTTCATGAAGAAATTAGAGAATTTAGTCGGAAATTCTGACCTGAAAACTGACTTTTAAAGCTTAAATTTTCAATAAAAACATTTTCTGGAGGAACCTGGAGCTGCTTTTTCCATTCAGACGGTTTTAAGATCTAAAGGTCTAAAACGTATAAGTGTGTGTGTATGTGTGTGTGTGTGTGTGTGTGGTTATGTGTGTGTGTCTTTGTGTGTGTGTGTGTGTGTGTGTATGTGTGTGTGTGTGTGTGTGTGGTTATGTGTGTGTGTCTTTGTGTGTGTGTGTGTGTGGTTATGTGTGTATATGTGTATATTAGGGCTGTTCGATTAATCGATTTTAAATCGTAATCGCGATTATGTAATTAGAACGATGTTAAAACGTGAAAATCGTAAAATCGATTTTTCATTTTTTTTTAAATTTTTTTTTACCTTGTCTGCACACATATTAATTATTGATGGAAATACCTCTCAATACCTGCGACAAGTGCCCCATGGGAGAGGCTCTTTAGTGTAGGAGGGGGCGTTGTAACCATGGTGATAAACTAACATGCCACCGCTAGACCGGCTCGTGTTCCAGCAAAAAACTTGCAAATGTGAATATCAAATGTAATGAGTGACATTCCACACCTCTACCTCCTTCATGGGTTGATTATTATTTAGCATGCAAAGACCCAGTTTAGTTTAATTAGAAAATGTCTTGTTTTATTTCATTGGAAATATAACTTACTGTATGTTTGCAAGTGCTGATTTGCTGATTTTCTTTTCAGAGATAAAACTTTATATTTTATTATATTTTTTAAAACTTTTTTTCAACTTATTTTACAGAGTTTTGCACTTTATTCATTCATTTTTGGTTTAATAAGAGCAAAGTTTGCACTTAAAGCCCAATGGGGCAAATGTTCAATACAAAAACAGCATATTTGAAATCATTTCTTTGCCTTTAGTCAATTCACAAAATAATCGTAATCGTAATCGAAAATGGGATTTTGAGAGAAAAAAAATCGAGATTTTATTTTTGGGCAAAATCGAACAGCCCTAGTGTATATGTGTATATGTGTGTGTGTGTGTGTGTGTGTGTGTGTGTGTGTGTGTGTGTGTGTGTGTGTGTGTGTGTGTGTGTGTGTGTGTGTGTGTGTGTGTGTGTATGTGTGTGTATATATATGTGTATATGTGTGTGTGCATGTGTTGGGGGGGGGGGGGGTCCAGGTCCAGGGGGGTCTCATCTGGACCAGAACCGGACCGGATCACCAGGACCGCAGGTCCGGCGTGAGGGAAAGTGAGACACTCGTGCGTCGTCGTCGGCAACAGCAACATTTCACCATCGGAAAAAAACATCCACCGTGACGAAGAGAAGAAGAAGAAGAAGAAGTGGTTCTACATTCTGTGCAAAAAAGTTACACGTCGGAGTCCGAACGGGACGGTTCTGTATTTACAGTCGGACCTTTAGTACCATCGACATTCTGCAGGGGGGACCGGGACCCGGTCCTAGACCCGGTCCTGGTCCTGGTCCTAGACCCGGTCCGGAACCAGGAACCGGACTCCTGCCGACGCCCTGAACTTCTCAAGTTCTGGACGCCGGTTTTTTTTTCATTTTCCAGGGGAAGAAAAAGAAGGTACGGAAGCGTGTTGCATTCACTTGAGAAGAAAAAATCTGCTCTGTTTTTCTGAATTAACAACTTGCCAGAAGCTTCATTCACTTGAGAGCTGGATTTCATGGAAACAAAAATGTTCCTGTCCAGTTTAATCCAGTTTGATTTTGCTTTTGGTTTGAAACATTGGGATATTCTCTTGTCTTTAAGTTTTATAGATGGTATTTTTATTAGTTTGTCGACTTTGCACAGAAACCTCAGGACTTTGCGGTTGTTTTTTCATTAAAACTTCTCACAGAATTCTGAGATAATTATCGTTAATTATCGTAAAATTATCTCGTTAATTCAGAAAAACAGAGCAGAATCTTTTTTTTTCTCAAGTGAATGCATTACGCAAGAGAAAATTCAAGTTGAACGTCGGTGTTTGTTTTTTTTTCCGGGTAATAAAAAGGTTCCGGATGACACAAATGGGAACCTTCAGTTCTGATGGATCCGGTCCGGTCTGGTCCGGTTTGGAGGTCGTTAGCCGGAACCGGAACCGTCGAGGGAAAATTCCAGGAAAAATATCAAAAAAAGGTCCGGAGACTTCGGGGTTTCCTGGAAACCGTTCTGGTTCTGGTTCTGGCGGGAAGTCGGACTTCTGTCCTGGTTCCGGTTAAAAGGCCTTGGTCGGGTAGAAAAGTGAGGGGGCGGGGCCTCAGTGAGGGGGCGGGGCTTCAGTGAGGGGGCGGGGCTTCCGGGGGGGCGGGGCCTCAGGGAGAAGGAGGTGGGGCCTCAGTGAGGGGGCGGGGCCTCAGGGAGAAGGAGGTGAGGCCTCTGTTGAAGGCGGGGCCTCCGGGAGGGGGCGGGGCCTCCGGTGAAGGAGGCGGGGCCCCCGGGAGGGGGCGGGGCCTCAGAACAGTCTCAGAAGAACTTGTCGTCGATGCGGAAGTGCGGCCGCGTGACGTCGTCGGGGTTGATGAAGACGGAGATGGATTTCCCCGGGTTCTCCGTGACGAGCTGCTGCAGCTTCTTGGCCAGACGGTCGTCGGGCTGGTTGTCTCCGCCGGCGTCGGACTGGGCCGGCGACGGCAGGCCGGAGGCCGAGCCTCCGCCTACGCTAACGCCGCCGCGCCACTGCAGCTCCAGCGTGAGGCGGTGGGCGGCCTGGGCGTGGGCGATGGTGGAGCGCAGGTGCTCGGCCGGGTCCGAGCGCACCGAGCTCAGCTTCCGGGCCAGCAGCACGGCCGCGCCGTCGTCCAGCGCCTCCAGCATGTTGCACTGCGGGATGAAGTAGTTGGGGCAGGTCTTGTTGAGCAGGCAGTGCTGCAGGTCGTCCAGCAGCCCCAGCAGGAAGTGGCCGGCGTGGTCGTCCTGGGACAGGAAGTTGGCCGGGAGACGGTCGCAGGCCCAGAGCATGATGCTGCGCAGGTGGTACGGGCTCACCTGGAGGTACGGAAATAAATCAGAAATCCATGTTATAGCAATATAGGGACTACGGTTACATGCAGGCAAAATTCGGGTTAAGGTCGACATTTCGACTTTTTTTCTCGACATTGACTTTTTTTTTTACTTTTTTCCTCGAAATTTCGACTTTTTTCTTTTACTTTTTTCTCAAAATTTTGACTTTTTTCTCAAAATTTTGACTTTTTTCTCGATTTTTTTCTCGAAATTTTGACTTTTATTTCGACATTTCGACTTTTTGTTTTTATTTTTTTCTCGACATTTCTTGAAATGTTTACTTTTTTCTTGAAATTTTGACTTTTTTCTCTAAATTTTGACTTTTTTCTCTAAATTTTGACTTTTTTCTCTAAATTTTGACATTGACTTTTTTCTCTAAATTTTGACATTGACTCTTTCTCGAAATTTTGACTCTTCTCGAAATTTTGACTCTTTTCTCGAAATTTTGACTCTTTTCTCGAAATTTTGACAGACTCTTTTCTTGAAATTTTGACAGACTCTTTTCTTGAAATTTTGACATTGACTTTTTTCTCGAAATTTTGACATTGACTTTTTTCTCGAAATTTTGACATTGACTTTTTTCTCTGAATTTTGACTTTATTCCCAACTTTTTTCTCGAAATTTTGACTTTTTTCTCGACTTTTTTCTCGAAATTTTGACGTTTATTTCGGAATTTTGACTTTTTTCTCGAAATGTTGACTTTTTTCTCGAAATTTTGACTTTTTTCTCGAAATTTTGACTTTTTTCTCAAAATTTTGACATTGACTTTTTGTCTCTAAATTTTGACATTGACTTTTTTCTCTAAATTTTGACATTGACTTTTTTCTCTAAATTTTGACATTGACTTTTTTCTCTAAATTTTGACATTGACTTTTATCTCTACATTTTGACTTTTTTCTCCACATTTCGACTTTTTTCTTGAAATTTTGACTTTTTTCTCGATTTTTTTACTCGAAATTTTTACTTTTTTCTCGATTTTTTTCTCAAAATTTGGACTTTTTACTCGAAATTTTGACATTTACTTTTTTCTCGAAATTTTGACTTTTTTCTCGACTTTTTTCTCGAAATTTTGACGTTTTTCTCGAAATTTTGACGTTTTTCTCGAAATTTTGACTTTTTTCTCGAAATTTTGACATTGACTTTTTTCTCGAAATTTTGACATTGACTTTTTTTCTCGAAATTTTTACTTTTTTCTCGACATTTCGACTTTTTTCTTGAAATTTCGACTTTTTTCTCTAAATTTTGACATCGACTTTTTTCTCCACATTTCGACTTTTTCTGACTTTTTTCTCGAAATTTGGACTCTTCTCGAAATTTTGACTCTTTTCTCTAAATTTTGACATTGACTTTTTTCTCTAAATTTTGACATTGACTTTTTTCTCTAAATTTTGACATTGACTTTTTTCTCTGACTCTTTTCGAAATTTTGACTTTTTTCTCGAAATTTTGACTTTTTTCTCGAAATTTTGACTTTTTTCTCGAAATTTTGACTTTTTTCTCGAAATTTTGACATTGACTTTTTTCTCGAAATTTTGACTTTTTTCTCGACTTTCTTCTCGAAACTTTGACGTTTATCTCGGAATTTTGACTTTTTTCTCGAAATTTTGACTTTTTTCTCTAAATTTTGACATTGACTTTTTTCTCTACATTTTGACATTGACTTTTTTCTCGAAATTTTGACTTTTTTCTCTAAATTTTGACATTGACTTTTTTCTCTACATTTTGACATTGACTTTTTTCTCTAAATTTTGACATTGACTTTTTTCTCTAAATTTTGACATTGACTTTTATCTCTACATTTTGACTTTTTTCTCCACATTTCGACTTTTTTCTTGAAATTTTGACTTTTTTCTTAAAATTTTGACTTTTTTCTCGATTTTTTTACTCGAAATTTTTACTTTTTTCTCGATTTTTTTCTCAAAATGTTGACGTTTTTCTCGAAATTTTGACGTTTCTCGAAATTTTGACTTTTTTCTCGAAATTTTGACATTGACTTTTTTCTCGAAATTTTTACTTTTTTCTCTCGACATTTCGACTTTTTTCTTGAAATTTCGACTTTTTTCTCTAAATTTTGACATCGACTTTTTTCTCCACATTTCGACTTTTTCCGACTTTTTTCTCGAAATTTTGACATTGACTTTTTTTCTCTAAATTTTGACATTGACTTTTTTCTCTAAATTTTGACATTGACTTTTTTCTCTAAATTTTGACATTGACTTTTTTCTCTAAATTTTGACATTGACTTTTATCTCTACATTTTGACTTTTTTCTCCACATTTCGACTTTTTTCTTGAAATTTTGACTTTTTTCTTAAAATTTTGACTTTTTTCTCGATTTTTTTACTCGAAATTTTTTCTACTTTTTTCTCGATTTCTTTCTCAAAATTTGGACTTTTTACTCGAAATTTTGACATTGACTTTTTTCTCGAAATTTTGACTTTTTTCTCGAAATTTTGACGTTTTTCTCGAAATTTTGACGTTTTTCTCGAAATTTTGACGTTTTTCTCGAAATTTTGACTTTTTTCTCGACTTTCTTCTCGAAACTTTGACGTTTATCTCGGAATTTTGACTTTTTTCTCGAAATTTTGACTTTTTTCTCTAAATTTTGACATTGACTTTTTTCTCTACATTTTGACATTGACTTTTTTCTCGAAATTTTGACTTTTTTCTCGACTTTCTTCTCGAAACTTTGACGTTTATCTCGGAATTTTGACTTTTTTCTCGAAATTTTGACTTTTTTCTCTAAATTTTGACATTGACTTTTTTCTCTACATTTTGACATTGACTTTTTTCTCTAAATTTTGACATTGACTTTTTTCTCTAAATTTTGACATTGACTTTTATCTCTACATTTTGACTTTTTTCTCCACATTTCGACGTTTTTCTCGAAATTTTGACGTTTCTCGAAATTTTGACTTTTTTCTCGAAATTTTGACATTGACTTTTTTCTCGAAATTTTTACTTTTTTCTCTCGACATTTCGACTTTTTTCTTGAAATTTCGACTTTTTTCTCTAAATTTTGACATCGACTTTTTTCTCCACATTTCGACTTTTTCCGACTTTTTTCTCGAAATTTTGACATTGACTTTTTTTCTCTAAATTTTGACATTGACCTTTTTCTCTAAATTTTGACATTGACTTTTTTCTCTAAATTTTGACATTGACTTTTTTCTCTAAATTTTGACATTGACTTTTATCTCTACATTTTGACTTTTTTCTCCACATTTCGACTTTTTTCTTGAAATTTTGACTTTTTTCTTAAAATTTTGACTTTTTTCTCGATTTTTTTACTCGAAATTTTTTCTACTTTTTTCTCGATTTCTTTCTCAAAATTTGGACTTTTTACTCGAAATTTTGACATTGACTTTTTTCTCGAAATTTTGACTTTTTTCTCGAAATTTTGACGTTTTTCTCGAAATTTTGACGTTTTTCTCGAAATTTTGACTTTTTTCTCTAAATTTTGACATTGACTTTTATCTCTACATTTTGACTTTTTTCTCCACATTTCGACTTTTTTCTTGAAATTTTGACTTTTTTCTTAAAATTTTGACTTTTTTCTCGATTTTTCTACTCGAAATTTTGACTTTTTTCTCGATTTTTTTCTCAAAATTTGGACTTTTTACTCGAAATTTTGACATTGACTTTTTTCTCGAAATTTTGACATTGACTTTTTTCTCTAAATTTTGACATTGACTTTTATCTCTAAATTTTGACATTGACTTTTATCTCTACATTTTGACTTTTTTCTCCACATTTCGACTTTTTTCTTGAAATTTTGACTTTTTTCTTAAAATTGACTTTTTTCTCGATTTTTTTACTCGAAATTTTTACTTTTTTCTCGATTTCTTTCTCAAAATTTGGACTTTTTACTCGAAATTTTGACATTGACTTTTTTCTCGAAATTTTGACTTTTTTCTCGTCTTTTTTCTCGAAATGTTGACGTTTTTCTCGAAATTTTGACGTTTATCTCTAAATTTTGACTTTTTTCTCTAAATTTTGACATTGACTTTTATCTCTACATTTTGACTTTTTTCTCCACATTTCGACTTTTTTCTTGAAATTTTGACTTTTTTAAAATTTTGACTTTTTTCTCGATTTTTTTACTCGAAATTTTGACTTTTTTCTCGATTTTTTTCTCAAAATTTTGACGTTTTTCTCGACATTTTGACGTTTTTCTCGAAATTTTGACTTTTTTCTCGAAATTTTGACATTGACTTTTTTCTCGAAATTTTGACATTGACTTTTTTCTCGAAATTTTTACCTTTTTCTCTCGACATTTCGACTTTTTTCTTGAAATTTCGACTTTTTTCTCTAAATTTTGACATTGACTTTTTTCTCCACATTTCGACTTTTTCCGACTTTTTTCTCGAAATTTTGACATTGACTTTTTTCTCTAAATTTTGACATTGACTTTTTTCTCTAAATTTTGACATTGACTTTTTTCTCTAAATTTTGACATTGACTTTTATCTCTACATTTTGACTTTTTTCTCCACATTTCGACTTTTTTCTTGAAATTTTGACTTTTTTCTTAAAATTTTGACTTTTTTCTCGATTTTTTTACTCGAAATTTTTACTTTTTTCTCGATTTCTTTCTCAAAATTTGGACTTTTTACTCGAAATTTTGACATTGACTTTTTTCTCGAAATTTTGACTTTTTTCTCGACTTTTTTCTCGAAATTTTGACGTTTTTCTCGAAATTTTGACGTTTTTCTCGAAATTTTGACTTTTTTCTCGAAATTTTGACATTGACTTTTTTCTCGAAATTTTTACTTTTTTCTCGACATTTCGACTTTTTTCTTGAAATTTCGACTTTTTTCTCTAAATTTTGACATCGACTTTTTTCTCCACATTTCGACTTTTTCCGACTTTTTTCTCGAAATTTTGACTTTTTTCTCGAAATTTTGACTCTTTTCTCTAAATTTTGACATTGACTTTTTTCTCTAAATTTTGACATTGACTTTTTTCTCTAAATTTTGACATTGACTTTTTTCTCTAAATTTTGACATTGACTTTTATCTCTACATTTTGACTTTTTTCTCCACATTTCGACTTTTTTCTTGAAATTGTGACTTTTTTCTTAAAATTTTGACTTTTTTCTCTAAATTTTGACATTGACTTTTTTCTCTAAATTTTGACATTGACTTTTATCTCTACATTTTGACTTTTTTCTCCACATTTCGACTTTTTTCTTGAAATTTTGACTTTTTTCTTAAAATTTTGACTTTTTTCTCGATTTTTTTACTCGAAATTTTTACTTTTTTCTCGATTTCTTTCTCAAAATTTTGACTTTTTACTCGAAATTTTGACATTGACTTTTTTCTCGAAATTTTGACTTTTTTCTCGAAATTTTGACGTTTTTCTCGAAATTTTGACGTTTTTCTCGAAATTTTGACTTTTTTCTCTAAATTTTGACATTGACTTTTATCTCTACATTTTGACTTTTTTTTGAAATTTTTACTTTTTTCTCGACATTGACTTTTTTCTTGAAATTTCGACTTTTTTCTCTAAATTTTGACATCGACTTTTTTCTCCACATTTCGACTTTTTCCGACTTTTTTCTCGAAATTTTGACATTGACTTTTTTCTCGAAATTTTGACATTGACTTTTTTCTCGAAATTTTGACTTTTTTCTCGACTTATTTCTCGAAATTTTGACTTTTTTCTCGACTTTTTTCTCGAAATTTTGACGTTTATCTCGGAATTTTGACTTTTTTCTCGAAATTTTGACTTTTTTCTCGAAATTTTGACTTTTTTCTCGAAATTTTGACATTGACTTTTTTCTCGAAATTTTGACTTTTTTCTCGAAATTTCAACTTTATTCTCGAAATTTCAACTTTTTTCTCGACATTTCAACTTTATTCTCGACATTTTGACTTTTTCTCAACATTGCCCGTTACCCCCCCCTACCCACCTGGGCCTTGGGCCGGGCCGGGCCGGGCCCCCCCCCCACCTACCCACCTGGGCCGGTCCCCCCCCTTACCTGGGCCTTGGGCCGGGCCAGCATCTTGGCGATCAGGGCCTTGCAGGCCTGGTACGCCTGCATGAGTCCCGGACTGATGCACTTCTTCAGCTGCACCTCGCTGCGGGCGAACGACAGCCGCCACTCGTTGTCGCGGCGGCCCGAGTGCGAGCAGGCCGGCACCAGGTAGAAGCCGCTGATCACCTCCTCCTCCGTGATCTTCCCGTCCCAGAAATGGTTCTCCATCAGCCAGCTCTGGGCCACGGCCGGCCAGCCCTTGAAGGAGACGACGGGGACGATGTCGTAGAGCATCCTGCTGCTGCCCACGCCGAGGACCAAGGAGATTACTGTGCCGCTGCGTTCCACCTGCAGGAAGAATACACCACCATTAACCTCCACCTGGTGTCGTAGAGCATCCTGCTGCTGCCCACGCCGAGGACCAAGGAGATTACTGTGCCGCTGCGTTCCACCTGCAGGAAGAATACACCACCATTAACCTCCACCTGGTGTCGTAGAGCATCCTGCTGCTGCCCACGCCGAGCACTAGTGAGATCACCGTGCCGCTGCGCTCCACCTGGTGGAGAAAACAAGATTAACCTCCACCCAGCACTAAGGAGACGACGGGGACGATGTCGTAGAGCATCCTGCTGCTGCCCACGCCGAGGACTAGTGAGATCACCGTGTCGCTGCGCTCCACCTGGAAATAAACCAGAGTTTAACCTCCACCCAGCACTAAGGAGATCACCGTGCCGCTGCGCTCCACCTGGAAATAAGTTAATTATGGCTGAATCTTGAACAAAACAACTTCATGATATTTAGTAACAGAAGGAGAGACACTGCTGACTGTTTCCAGCATCAATAACCCTTTTAAAACCCGAATATTAGCAATAACCCGGTTACACGGCCATGTAAACACCAATAACCATTTGAATAACCAGAATTTGTTCATATTCCGGTTTTTAAAAACCCCAATATGAGCCCTGGGTTACTCCTTTTCTAACTGAATATTTGGTCATGTTTAGCCTAACGGGATATTACGGAAGAGAATCAGGGCCAGGCAGGAAAAATAAAAATAATATTTGGGAGGAGGAAGATTTTTTTTTCATTATGCACTTGGAGAAAAAAGTCGATTGTCGAGAACATGTTTATTTCTGCTTTATTCTTGAAATTTTACTTCAACATTAATCTCCACATTTCGACTTTTTCTTTTTAGGCTTTTTCAAACATATTTGACTTTTTTTTTCCTTATTCTTTTTTTCCTTTTTTCTTCCTTTTTCCTTTCCTTTTTAATCTCGACATTTCAACTTTTTTCTCGAAGTGCATAATAAAAAAAAATCTCCTTTCTTTTTTTTTGAATTAATTGCTAAAATGTATCTGATCAGGAAAAAGTATCGAAAATGTATCGGGAGCCAAAAAAAAAGTGATCGGATCAGGAAAAATCGGGATTGGCAGATAATCAAACTCAAGTGATCGGGAGCTAAAACATCCTGATTGGGACAAACCCGAGTTTTGTTGTTTATTTTATTCTGTTGTTGTCCTTTTATTTTTCGAAAACATGCAAATAAAAAACATATAACACAAATAAATACATAATTAAAATAAATAGATAATTAAAATAAATAAATAATTAAAATGAATAAATAAACAAATAAATAATTTAAATAAATAAATACATAATTAAAATAAACAAACAAATGAATAATTAAAATAAATAAATAAATAAACAAATAAATACAATATAATAATCAAATCAATAATTAAATTAAATAAATAAATACATAATTAAAATAAATAAACAATAAATTTAAATAAATAAACAATTAAAATAAATAAATAATTTAAATGAATCAATAAATAATTAAAATAAATACATAATTAAAATAAATAAATAAATAAAAAATTTAAATAATTTAAATAAATAATCAAAATAAATAATTAAATAACAAATTAAAATAGATCAATAATTTAAATAAATAATTAAATAAATAATTTAAATAAATAAATAATTTAAATAAATAAATAATTTAAATAAATAAATAAATAATTTAAATAACTAATTGAAATAAATAATTAAAATAAATAATTAAAATAAATAACTAATTAAAATAAATCAATAATTAAAATAAATAACTAATTAAAATAACTAACTATCCCCACCTTCTCCACGCGCGGCATCCCTCTCTGGGGTTTCTTCTGCAGCTCCAGCAGCACGGTGGAGACGGCGTGGTGGAACCAGCCGGCCACCAGCGTGGGACTGAAGAAGTAGTTGGTGTTTCCGCTGGCGTGCTCCTGCAGCGTGCAGCAGTCGCTCCAGCGGCCGATCGTGGCCTCGTCGAACAGCCGCAGGCTCAGCCACGAGTGGCCCAGCGCCGACTGGCGCATGTCCAGCGTCACCGGCTGGTTCCGGTCGTGCAGCTTCAGCGCCGGCACCAGCAGCGTGAAGTCCAGGTCGTAGTCGGCGCCGCGGGCGTACGACGCGCTCAGCTCGTCCGGGTCCATGTCCACCACGCCCTCGCGCACGCCGCCCGACAGCAGCAGGTACTCGTTAGCCACGGGGAGCTTCTGGTCCAGCTTCTGCACCATTCCTGGGGGGGGGGGGGAGAAGAGGATTAACATCTCTATCCCTGGACGAAACAGAAGAACATGGATTAATATCTCAGTCCTGCTTCTGGTCCAGCTTCTGCACCATTCCTGGTGGAAACAGAAGAACATGGATTAATATCTCCATCCCTGGAGGTAACAGAAGATTAATATCTGAATATCTCAGTCCTGCTTCTGGTCCAGCTTCTGCACCATTCCTGGTGGAAACAGAAGAACATGGATTAATATCTCCATCCCTGGAGGTAACAGAAGATTAATATCTGAATATCTCAGTCCTGCTTCTGGTCCAGCTTCTGCACCATCCCTGAGGAGGAGAAGAGGAATTAATATCTCCATCCCTGGGGGGGGGGGAGAATATATCTGAATATCTCAGTCCTGCTTCTGGTCCAGCTTCTGCACCATCCCTGGGGGGGGGGGAGAAGAGGAATTAACATCTCCATCCATCCCTGGAGGAGAGAGAAGAGACAACATATCTGAACATCTCAGTCCAGCTTCTGCACCATCCCTGGAGAGAGAAGAGGGATTAATATCTCCATCCCTGGTGGAGGAAAGAGAAGACAACGTGAACACCAGGGATCACCAACCCGCGGCTCTTTAGCGCCGCCCTAGTGGCTCTTGGAGATTTTTCAAAAATGTTTGAACTTTTTTTTTCTTCCTTTTTTCTTACTTCTTTTTTTCCTCTTTGTTTTGAATTTTTTTCCTCTTCTTTTTTTCTTCCTTTTTCCTTTCCTTTTTAATCTCAACATTTCAACTTTTTTTCTCGTCATTTCGACTTTTCTCTCGATATTGACTTTTCCAGAAATTTCAACTTTTTTCCTGAGATTTTGACTTTTTCTCTCGACATTTCGACTTCACATGAATTAACATCTCCATCCCTGGTGGAGGAAAGAGAAGACAACATGAACACCAGGGATCAGCAACCCGCGGCTCTTTAGCGCCGCCCTAGTGGCTCCTGGAGATTTTTAAAAAATTACCTTTTTTTTCCTTTTCTTCTTTTTTCTATTTTTTTCTCTTCTTTTTTTCTTCCTTTTTCCTTTCCCTTTTCATCTCAACATTTCTCCTTTCCCCATTCGTCTTCATTCTAATTTTGATACAAGACTTTTCATGTTTTGCTCCAGACATGAGTTTTTGGTGTTTTTGGTCCAATATGGATCTAAAACATGTTGGGTTGGCGCCCCCTGCTGGTGGAGGACGGAACAACGTGAACATCACAGGCCTCGTTTCCACGGAGATAAAAACGCTGCTGTTTTCAGGGTTTTCCCCCTGGGGGTTCTGGTTCTGGTCCTGGTTCTGGTTCTGGTTCTGGTCCTGGTCCTGGTCCCGGTCCTGGTTCTGGTCCTGGTCCTGGTTCTGGTTCTGGTCCTGGTTCTGGTTCTGGTCCTGGTCCTGGTTCTGGTTCTGGTCCTGGTTCTGGTCCTGGTCCTGGTTCTGGTCCATCTCCTGGTCCTGGTCCGGGTCCGGGTCCGGTTCCGGTTCCGGTTCCGGTCTGGTTCTGGTTCTGGTTCTGGTCCTGGTCCTGGTCCTGGTCCGGTTCCGGTTCCGGTTCCGGTCTGGTCCTGGTCCTGGTCCTGGTCCTGGTCCTGGTTCTGGTTCTGGTTCTGGTCCTGGTTCTGGTTCTGGTTCTGGTCCTGGTCCTGGTCCTGGTCTGGTCCTGGTTCTGGTTCTGGTTCTGGTCCTGGTTCTGGTTCTGGTCCTGGTCTGGTCCTGGTTCTGGTTCTGGTTCTGGTCCTGGTTCTGGTTCTGGTCCTGGTCCTGGTCTGGTCCTGGTCCTGGTCTGGTCCTGGTCCTGGTTCTGGTCCTGGTTCTGGTCCTGGTCCTGGTCCTGGTCCTGGTTCTGGTCCATCTCCTGGTTCTGGTCCTGGTCCTGGTCCTGGTCCTGGTCCTGGTCCTGGTTCTGGTCCATCTCCTGGTCCTGGTCCTGGTCCTGGTCCGGTTCCGGTTCCGGTTCCGGTCTAGTCTGGTCCTGGTTCCTGGTTCCTGGTTCCTGGTCCTGGTCTGGTCCTGGTCCTGGTCTGGTCCTGGTCCTGGTTCTGGTCCTGGTCCTGGTCCTGGTCCTGGTTCTGGTCCATCTCCTGGTCCTGGTCCTGGTCCTGGTCCGGTTCCGGTTCCGGTTCCGGTCTAGTCTGGTCCTGGTTCCTGGTTCCTGGTTCCTGGTCCTGGTCCTGGTTCTGGTCCTGGTCCTGGTTCTGGTTCTGGTTCTGGTTCTGATCTGGTCTGGTTCTGGTCTGGTTCTGGTCTGGTTCTGGTCTGGTTCTGGTTTTTCCCCCCTGGGGGGTCCAGTGAACAGACAGGGGCTCGTCCGGGACCCTGAATGAATTCCTGAAGTCGCTGAACTGAATCTAATGACATTCAGAGAAACAATGAGAGGAAATTCCTGAACTTCACTGGAGTTCTTTATGGAGTCCTTCATGAAGCTGGACCTGGTCCTGGATCTGGTCCTGGATCAGGTCTGGTCCAGTACCAGGACCAGGTCCAGGTTCTGGTCCTGGTCCAGTACCTACCTAGCATGGAGAAGATGAAGTCCTTGGCCGTGTGGACCTCCAGGGCTCTCTGATTAGGGCTGGGCGATATATCCAGATTTTAATATATATCAATATATTTTGAAACGTGATATGGTACGAGACAATATCGTTTATATCGATATAGCTTTTTTTTTTTTTTTTTTTTTACAATTTTGATATAGTTTATTTTGTGACAAATTGACTTGAATGTTTTATTTGAGATTTGCACAAATGTTTTGTTATTTGCACAACTGTCAACCTCAGTGGAAAAGTCTGCCTGTTACTGTCTACATTGTATTAATTACAGTGTATTTTAATTTAATTGTTATGCAGGAAAGGGATATTTGTTTTATTTTATTCAAGAAGCATTTTTATTCTATATATGCAGGCAGTTTATTTTTATCTCATTTGTTTTATACATGTTGATATTGTGCAGACCTCTGTTAATAAAGGAACCTGTGTGACATTTGGCACGAGGCTTTGTATTAAAACTGACTGTTTTTTTAAGAAATGAAGCTAACAGCGATGCTAACAGAGATGCTAACAGAGATGCTAACAGAGATGCTAACAGAGATGCTAACAGAGATGCTAACAGAGATGCTATGCTATAATGCTAACAGAGATGCTAACAGAGATGCTATGCTATAATGCTAACAGAGATGCTAACAGAGATGCTATGCTATAATGCTAACAGAGATGCTAACAGAGATGCTATGCTATAATGCTAACAGAGATGCTAACAGAGATGCTATGCTATAATGCTTTGGGGGAAACCCCAATTATGGCACAGAAATATGGAGCTAGAACAGTCTCATAATACACAAATACAAGGCCGTTTCACAAATGCACAGAACAATTCACACGTGCGTAGGACAAGATACACAAATGTATTTTTGATGCACACACAAATATAACCTGATTTACAAATGTTTTTTTGTCTGTGAGCTGCGCTGGATTTGTGTGTGACTTTTGAGACTCTCCTGACGTGACTCGATGCACAAATACGTTTTTTTTAACACGGGAGGATCTGAAACCAATCAGATATCTTCCTTTGTTCCAGCCAATCATAAGAGCGCACCCACGTGGGGGACGATTTACTCTAAACCAATCAGATTAAAGGGGCGGATACACCTGCGGTTTGAGTTGCGTTAGCGCCGTTCGCTTAGAAAAGTGATTAATATTTGGAGTTGGTGGAGTAAAGATAAATAAAGAGCAACAAGAGATAAAAGATAAATAAACAGGATGGAGAGGAGATCACTGTTCTGATTTTCTTGTGATCCCGGTAAAGAAAACAGCGCGATCGGAGATGGTTTGTGGGGCCGTTCAACCGTTTTTAAAAAAAAAACGTATTTGTGGATCGAGTCACGTCAGGGGAGTCTCAGGCCCCGTTTCCACATAGCCGGGTATTTACAAAAACGGATATTTCCCCCGCTACGTTTTGAAAAATTACATCGTTTACACGAGATCGTTTTCAAAATCTCTTTGTTACACGGATCCGCATGAATACGCTGTTAACGCCATGCTAGCCAATCAGAATCCTGGAAAAAACATCAACAAATGACACGTGTAACTTCCAGTAAAGCCTGATTTATGGTTCCACGTTACACCAACGCAGAGCTACGGCGTAGGGTACGCGGCGACGTGCACCGTACGGCGCGCATCGCCGCGTACCCTACACCGTAGCTCTGCGTCAATTTAACGCGGGACCATAATTCAGGCTTTACTTCCAAGACGGAACGAGAGTCTTTGGTTTGGAGTGACAGAGAAGAGGAGTTACTTTTAAGTGTGACTTTAGAATATAAAACAAGTAAAATATTGACGTGGCCAAACTAATTGTAACCACAGGTGTCACTCATGACGCTGGTGACGTTTCTGTCTCAAAATGTGACGTTCTGAAGCCTAAATGTCTGTTTTCCTCTGTTTAGACTCAAACGTGAAGACGGAGTTTTTGAAAAGATTTCAGAAATGATCGTTTTTGGGGGCTTTGAGCTCCGTTTTCGTGTAAACGAACGGTCAAAACGCATGAAAACGCCTCCGTTTTTGCTCCAAAAGTCCACAAAAGTCTCAAAAGTCACACACAAATCCAGCGCAGCTCACAGACAAAAAAACGTTTGTAAATCAGGTTATATTTGTGTGTGCATCAAAAATACATGTGTATATCTTATCCTACGCGCGTGTGAATTGTTCTGTGCACGTGTGAAACGGTGTGTGTATTTGCAAATCGGTCTGTGCATTTGTCAATTATGAGACTGTTCTAGCTCCATACAGATAAAATATAGATATATATCGAGTATCAACATTCAGCTAGAAAATATGGAGATATGACTTTTGGTCCATATCGCCCAGCCCTAGCCAGTGTTGGGTGTAACACGTTACTGTAACCAGATTACATTCGCCAGTAACGCAGTAATGTAACGCGTTACAGTTGTAATTTGGGTAATCCCGTTGTAGTTACTCTAAGACAAAAACAAATACGTTACTTTAAGCTTTTCAGCTACATGTAGAACGGGAGAACAGAAAAGAAAATCAAACTTGCCTTTCATGCGTCTTCACGCGTTGCTCAACACTCAACACTCTGACTTTAGGCGGATTTATGGTTCTGCGTTAAATCGACGCAGAACCTACGGCGTAGTTCTGCGTTGGTGTAACGCAGAACCATAAATCAGCCTTTAACGGGATCTTACGGGATCTTACGTGATCTTACGTGATTTTACGGGACTTCTGCTGCTGATCTGGGCACTGCAGTAATAAGGTTCCAACTACAGGACTGTCTCAGAAAATTAGAATATTGTGATAAAGTTCTTTATTTCCTGTAATGCAATTAAAAAAACTAAAATGTCATACATTCTGGATTCATTACAAAACAACTGAAATATTACAAGCCTTTTATTATTTTTATATTGCTGATTATGGCTTACAGCTTAAGATTAAGATTCACAGAATATTCTAATTTTTTGAGATAGGATATTTGAGTTTTCTTAAACTGTAAGCCATGATCAGCAATATTAAAATAATAAAAGGCTTGCAATATTTCAGTTGATTTGTAATTAATCCAGAATGGATGACATTTTTGTTTTTTTAATTACAGAAAATCACAATATTCTAATTTTCTGAGAAAGTCCTGTATGTGTTGTAAGTTATGGTGCAGCTCAGGTAATATTGGGAGTAATCCAAAAGTAAAGTAACTAGTAATGTAACTAGTTACTTTCAGCAACCAGTAACTAAGTAGTGTAAGGGATTACTTTTTTAAAAAGTAACTAGTAATATGTAATGGATTACGTTTTTTGAGTAACTACCCCAACACTGGCTCTACCTCTGATCATCATGTTCTCTCTGCTCCAGGTCCAGGTTCTGGTACCGGTACTGGTTCTGGTTCTGGTTCCAGAACCAGAACCAGTACCTGGTCCAGGTTCTGGTCCAGTTCTTACCTAGCATGGAGAAGATGAAGTCCTTGGCCGTGTGGACCTCCAGGGCTCTCTGATCATCATGTGTTCTGGTTCTGGTTCTGGTACCAGGACCAGGTTCTGGTCCTGGTACCAGTACCGGTTCTGGTTCTGGTTCTGGTTCTTACCTAGCATGGAGAAGATGAAGTCCTTGGCCGTGTGGACCTCCAGGGCTCTCTGATCATCATGTTCTCTGGTTCTGGTTCTGGTCCTGGTACCAGGACCAGGTTCTGGTACCAGTACCGGTCCAGGTTCTGGTCCAGGTTCTGGTACCGGTTCTTACCTAGCATGGAGAAGATGAAGTCCTTGGCCGTGTGGACCTCCAGGGCTCTCTGATCATCATGTTCTCTGGTTCTGGTTCTGGTACCGGTACCAGGACCAGGTTCTGGTTCTGGTACCGGTACCAGGACCTGGTTCTGGTCCTGGTACCAGAACCAGGTCCAGGTTCTGGTTCTGGTTCTGGTTCTTACCTAGCATGGAGAAGATGAAGTCCTTGGCCGTGTGGACCTCCAGGGCTCTCTGATCATCATGTTCCCGCCCTTCCAGCCTCCCGAACTCCCGGATCAGCCCCGTCAGCTCCTCGAACCGAGCCGCGGACCGGAAGTCCAGCTCGGGCACGAGCTGCGCGCTCCCGGTCCCGGTGGTCCCGGTACCGGTCCCGGTGCCGGCGGGCCCGGGGCCCGAACCGGAGCCGGGCCCGGGCCGGCCCGGTCCCGCGGGGGACGACATGGTTCTGGTTCCGGTTCTGGTTCTGGTTCTGGTAAACCAGTCCGCCCTGGACCGAGCAGAACCGAGCAGAGCACACACAAGAACCGGAAACAGCTGCGGAAACTTCCGCCGCCAGCCAGCCGCCTTCAGAGTAAAAGCTTTTTTTTTTAATTGTTATTTTATTATTATCTTTTTTTTTATTGAACTCAGGGGCGAAAAAATCAGGACACAATGAAAGAGAAAGAAGAAAAAAGGAAATTAAAGGAAAAAAAGAAAACAAAAAGAAAAAAGGAAAAAAGAAGAAAAGAAAACTAAAAAGAGATAAAGAGAAAAAAGAAATTAATAAAAAAAAAGAAATTAAAAAGAAAAAGAAGAAAACAAAAAGAAAAAAGGAAAAAAGAAAACAAAAAGTAAAAAAGAAAGAGAGGAAAAAAATGAATTAAAGAAAAAAAGAAATTAAAAAAGAAAACAAAAAGAAAACAAAAAGAAAAAAAGGAAAAAGAAGAAAAGAAAACTAAAAAGAAAAAAATGAAAATAAATTAAATAAAAAAAAATAAAAAGAAGAAAAAGAAGAAAACAAAAAGAAAAAATAAAGATAGGAAATAAATTAATTAAAGAGAAAAAAGAAATTAAAAAGAAGAAAAAAAGAAGAACATAAAAAGAAAACAAAAAGGAAAAAAGTGAAAAATAGAAATTAAAAAAGAAGAAAACAAAAAGAAAAAAAAGGAAAAAGAAGAAAAGAAAACTAAAAAGAAAAGAAGAGAAAAAAAGAAATTAAAAAGAAGAAAAAGAAGAAAACAAAAAGAAAAAAGGAAAAAGAAAAAAGACAGAGAAGAAAAAAAGAAATTAAAGAAAAAAAAAGAAATTAAAAACAGAAAACAAAAAGAAAACAAAGGAAAAAGAAGAAAAGAAAACTAAAAAGAAAAAGAGAAAAAAAGAAAAAAATAAATTAAAGAAAAAAAATAAATTAAAAAGAAGAAAAAGAAGAAAACAAAAAGAAAAAAAAGAAAAAAAAGAAAACAAAAAGAAAGAGAGGAAAAAAATAAATTAAAAAGATCAAAAAAAGAACAAAAAAGAAAACAAAAAGAAAAAAAGTGAAAAATAGAAATTAAAAAAGAAGAAAAAAAATCAAACAAAAAGAAAAAAATGGAGAAAAAAAAAGAAAAAACTATTAAAAAGAAGAATCTTTAACTCTGCTTTTCGTAACATTTTTCAGGAAATATAAGTACAGTTTTACTTTTACTATAGAGACACAAACTTAGGAGCTTGATGGTATTTGCATTGGTGGAGCCGCCTTCAGAGTAAAAGCTTACAAACACAAGAACCGGAAACAGCTGCAGCAACTTCCGCCAGCAGCCGCCTTCAGAATAAAAGCTGTGGTCGGTTAGAAGGGCGAGGTTCGGGCGTCGCTCAGTCTGATAAACCTTAGAGTTACAGTTAACTCACTTCCACCTAAGGCTAAAATCCAATCTTTATTGCATATCTAAACGATAATAATAATTCAGTACAAAAAATATTTAAAATCTTGCACGATTCAAAAAGCCCAGCATGTTCAGAAGAATCTTTGTTCCCTAATTCCTGACTCATCACTTGCGTTTAGTTTTTTTTTATTTTAGTTTTTTATTTAATTTTTTTGTTTGTTCATTTATTCCTTTCGTTTCTTTTTCGCTGTGTATCTTCTTTGTTATTATTGTTTTTGTCATTGGTTGCTCAGTGTTCTTTGATGAAAATGTTCTTGTGGAATGTATAATGTGCCTTGTTTTTTTGTAAAATCAATGAGAAAATAAAAAAAAACCTTAGTGTTAACTTGATTTATAATTTTTATTTTTCAAAATGAAGACAAAAAAAGAGATTAACAAACACCACATTTCACATAGCAAAAAGAAAAACATTACAATGACAAAATGAATAAAAATTTAAAAAAAAACGGTGACAACAGCACATTTCACAAATAAAGACCAGGGTTTGGGGGGAAGGGTTGGTAATAATTACTGATAAACTTTAGAGATGACGATCTAGCGTCAGTTCAGGTCCAGCTCTAAAAGAAAAATAAGTACAATTTTTGATTTTGATTTTTTGATTTATTTTATTTTTGTACATGTACATGTAAAAAACAAAACAAAAAAAATACAATAAAAAGCACGTAACTAACACAAAAGGTCATGTTATTGTTCCATTATTCTCGAGTGTTCTCTAATGACAGTCCACGGGGAAAATTGTCCCGTTTTCATTGTCTTTAAGGATTCAGGTGCCTTTTCCATTGACAATAAATCAAAAAAGTCCTTCAGCCAGTTGTATTTATTATAGCAGTCTGGTTTGCCAATCTTCCAATTCAACTCTTTTTTTTTTTTTTTTAATTTATTAATGACCACACAGCCAGGCTGGTGGAATTTGTTTCTCTGCATTTAACCCATCTCTAATTAGACTAGAGAGCAGTGGGCTGCCATATAAATGGCCCCCGGGGAGCGGTTGGGGTTGAGGGCCTTGCTCAGGGGCCCAGGGTGGTTGACCTGGGTTGCTTTCTGGGGGCTTGAACCTGGTCCTCCAGACTCCAGTCCACTTCTGCAACCACTAGGCTACCACTCCCCCTTAAAGAGTTAACTTGATGAACATGAAGATAAATAATAAAATAAACAGTTATTGTGTAAAACAGTACTCGAACAAACCCTTTACCAGACTCTAAACATGTTTATTTCTGCTGTAAAGTTGGACTTTTTTAACCTGGACGTTATTTATTGACTCGCTTTTGGATCCAGACCCTAGTGGTCGGTAAAGGACCTGCAGGTCTGGTTCCTTCATTCCGCTTTTATTCTGAAAGTCCCGGGCGGATGCAGTATCCGTGTGTGTTGAAGCGCCACCTTGCGGAATAACAGGACCATTACAGTCAATAGGAAAACCTTATTTAAAGGTATTGTGACATGAAAAACAAATTTTTCTTGATTTTTTGTGTTTTGTTGGGTGTCTTGACATCAATTACACCCAAAAAACAACGAACTTTTAACATTCAGTGTATTGTGTGCTTTCTGGGATTTTCCGCATAACTGTGCAAAAACGGCGCACCAGGTTTGGTGGCGGGCCGTGACGTCAGGGCCCGCTAAATCACCGCCCCCTCCACCCAGCTCCCTGCCTCCTCTCCTCTCCAGCGCACCATAAAGGCTGATTTATGGTTCCGCGTTACACCGACGCAGACCCTGCGGCGTAGGGTTACGCGGCGACGCGCTACGTACACTGAACCCTACGGCGTAGGCTTTGCGTCGATTTAACGCGGAACCATAAATCAGGCTTAACACGGAGCTGTTTAGATCCCCTTCTGTTCTAATCACCGGAGGAAAACTGCTAAGACCCGCGGCCACTGACTGGACTTAAGATAAGGGGACAGTGCTGCTTGCATGCCTTTATTTTTATGATTGTTTGCTGTGGACTGTCTGCTTCGCCCTGCTCCTTTTCCGTGCATGCTTCGCCTGTCGCTCCCCCGACGCCGCTGTGAGTGTATTGCTCGCGGGGAGCTGCGGTCCCGGTCCTCTGGTCCCGGTTGGACTTCATCTCCGGGCTGTAGTCGCCCTGTCTGGGCTGTGTGTCGGTGTTTCTGGTTTGGTGTGTGTGGAGACGGCAGAAGTGTGTAGCGGTTGGTTGGAGAAGGTTTGGAGGAGGAGCGGCGCAATGATTGACAGGAAAGGGGAAAAAGGACCCGTTTTTCACGGTGCAAAAAAAACACTGTAATAAAAAGCCAGGAAAAGAGTACTAGAGTGAAGTTTTTCTTGTTACACTCTTTTAGACACATTTGAGGGATGTTGGCCAAGACTTTTAATAGTGTTAAAAGCATGTTAAAAATGATGTCACAATACCTTTAAACAACGACGGTATCAGAAAAAGTTTTTATTTGTTGTTGATCTAATGGACGAAAATGAGCAATCCTTCACTTTAATTCGTTTATTGAGAAGTATAATATAAATTGCTCTTCCAGAGAATTATATCGTATTATAAAAGGATAAAATACTATAGATTTCCAGGCCAACCCTGCAGTTCAGTAATCGGCAGACTTGGCGTGCTCACTCAAAAAGAGTCAAAGTGTCACCGGGTGCCAGTCCAAAAAAACTTATCAAAAAATCAAAATCCAACAGCACTCACACCACAGTACAAAACTTTAATATTAAATTTAATATTATTATTATTATTATTATTATTATTATTATTATTATTATTATTATTATTATTATTATTATTATATATAATATTATAATAATTATAATAATAATAATAATAATAATAATATAATAATATTATGATTATTAATAATATTAATTATTAATGATATTATTATAATATTATATAATATATATTATATTAAAGTTTTGTACTTAAAGGAGCTTGAGGCCGGATTGTGGCAGGATTTATGAAAAAAATCCGTATACATTTCAAGTTTTCTAGTAATAATGTCAGATGAAGCGTTCCAAACCCAAAAGAATGAGCCCTCTAGTGTATCTCTCCTTTGCCTTGAACAGGCTGTTGCTGCAAAATGTGCTGCAATTCGGTCCCGATTTTCCCGCGCTGTCCTGCGGATGTGACGTCACATGACGCTGCATGCACGTTCTCCCCGTTCTCCTGTGCCGGCTTCACTGTTGGCTGCAGTACCCCCAACGGCCGTCGTGGTGAAGGGTGGCGCTAGAGAGTCTAAATTCTTAAAAGGAGCCTCAAGCTCCTTTAAGAGAGTGCTGTCGGATTTCAAGAGTACCTGGCTGCAGGCAAAATGGCCGACAAGGGCGCTGCCATACTTCGATCCATACCGGAAGTCCTTACCGGAAGTTGGTCACTTCGTTAATATATATATTTAAATTTTTTTTTTTTTTTTTAAATTAACATTTGCAAACAGTACAATGATAACAAAACTTCACATTATGCAATTTCACGTTGAATTATAACATAAAGAGTATTACTCAAATAAAAAACAAAACCAATGCATACCGGAGTTCCAGACCGGAAGTTCATACCGGAAGTTGGTCTTTTTTTTAACAAGCTTTATTGAGTAGTTCTCATATTACAAAAAACATAAACAGACAGACATACAAAACAGTCGTTAATATATAAAAGTACAACAACACAGGAGCCAGGGGGATTTTTAAACAAACACATTTAATAGAGAGCATAAATTAACAGTTTTACAGCTTTTTTGTTATTTGAGTCAGAGATGGAACTCAAGTATTGTTTGGTTTCATTCTCAAAAATTAAAAAAAGGGGTTTTGAATGACTGAATTTGGACTTATGAATATGAAACTTTGCTAGAATAATTATTAAATTGATTACAAAAGATTCTCTAGATTTGTTTCTTTCATTACTGATTAAACCAAACAATACATTTCTCCAATAAAGAGTGAAGTCAGAGTCAATTTTATCTATAATAAATCGGGGTACATCATTCCAGAATTTGTTAGTGTAGGGACATTTTCAAAACAGGTGTACCAGTGTTTCAGGGGACATTTCACACAACGAACAGTCAACACAAATATCTCTTTTGAATTTAAGAAGATAATGATTAGCAGGATAATACTTATGTAACATTTTAAAAGAGATTTCCCTCACTTTATTTGTAAGAAGGTATTTGTATGGAAGAGTCCAGATGTTCTTCACATTTAAGTCATCACCAAAACCAGACCAGTAAGCAATAACATAAGGGTTGGTGGTTATATCATTTTGAAACAGGGAACGTATATTACGATTGTTACTCCTTGTGGATGTAACTAGACAAACTTTGCCCACTGAAGTTTTCTTGGGGTCCAGATTTGGTAAGCAGGCTGGTCTTTCAACCGGAAGTTGGTCTTCTTCGTGTATATTGTTCAAATATGACGGAGGTAGTTTAAAAGCGGCCATAAAACGAAAATTATAAAACATTATTATAAAACATTACGTACTTACTAATAACTATGTTTTTTTAAACTTATTTATATACATATATAACAAAATAAAAAACATGGGAAAATCATGAACAACAATGAGGAGGAACAAATTAAACTGAACATAACAATGAAAAAATAATGAACAATGACTGTGGGATCAGCATCAGACTCTCACTGGCCATCTTGATCTCTGGGGGGGTCAGACTTAGAAAAGGCTCCCACTGGCCATCATGATCTCAGCCTTCAGTCTGGTCATGCCCTCTCCTCCCAGGATTTTGATCATTATCTGAAAAACAGTTAAATGATCCAATCATACTCTAACGTGTGCACTGTTTTGGTTTTATGTTTTCCAAAGGAATAAAATATTGACCACCTAATAATTTCCTTCCATTTCCCAAGGAAGCTCTATTGACCATCTTAGCTCTGGGAGCATCACATCAAAGACAAAATCCAGCATTTACCCGTTGGTCACTCAAATTCAGCGTCCTTAGCTTTAAGTGCTGTCTGAGGTTAATTGAGGTGGATTATATATATATTATATATATATATATATAATGGGTGTGTTTTATCATTTTCGAATCGCTGCTTGTAAACTAGTCTATGGTAAACTACCTCCGTAGGCTATATATATATATATATATATATATATATATATATATATATATATATATATATATATATATATATATATATATATATATATATATATATATATATACATGTTTTTTATTTTGTTATATATGTATATAAATAAGTTAAAAAGACATCATTATTAGTAAGTACATTTATATTATATATATATATATATATATAAATATAATATTTTAATAATATACATCCCATATTGGAATAAATATGTAAGAAATATTAACTGGAAGAAGGTCTGGCTCTCACCCAACCAATACCTGGTGACAAACAAAGTTAAAGAAATTTCATTTAAGTTAATTCATTAATTCTGTCCTACAAATGATCACATTGTAAAAAGATTCAAAAGAAATATCGATTCAAACTGTACTTTTTGTTCTGCAAATTCTGAAACAATGACACACTTATTCTGGCTGTGCCCCATTGTTCAAACTTTTTGGAGTGATATGTGTAATTTTGTGTCGGAAACAATTGATATTGATTTTAATTTATTTTGGAAGGATGTGTTGTTTGGTGTTTTTGACCATGTAACAATTAGAACAAAGCCAAAAGAAACATTTATTATTAATTTGTTGATTATCCTCGCAAAATTCCACATCCACAAATCCAAATTCTTACGCAACAAAAACTTTTTTTTTTTTTACTTTTCATTGTGAATTAAAACAGTATCTGGACTCTAGTTTTCTACTAATTCAAAAGCAATCAAAACCATAAATGTATGTAAATGTTTTGGCTTTCTGTTATAATGTGTTGTGCTTTTTGTTTTGTTTTTTATTTGAGTAATACTCTTTATATGTTATAATTCAACGTGAAATTGCATAATGTGAAGTTTTGTTATCATTGTACTGTAAATGTTTATTAAAAAAATAAATAAATAAAAAATATATATATTAACGAAGTGACCAACTTCCGGTATGGACTTCCGGTATGGATCGAAGTATGGCGGCGCCCTTGTCGGCCATCTTGCCTGCAGCCAGGTCCCTCCATGGATGTATTATATAACTGGATACTGTACCAAAAATGGCCGCCCATTCATTTCAATGCATTCTGCTCAGCCAGCGCATCCGCCGAAAAAATCTCGGACTTCCTGGTTTACTTCCGTGTACACGGGCCCATAGAGCATGCGCAGTTGAGTCACCTCCCATGATGCTCTGGGCCCTCCCATCATGCCCCGGGGCAATGAGAACGAGTATTAATATAATATGTATTAAAATAATATATTAATTCATGTATATTATTACATGTATAGCATCACATATATGATTAATGTATTAATATAATATAATTACATAATATATATTAATATAAAACATCCGTGGAATGCACGGACACGGCTGTGACGTCACGCCCAGAAAGAGACTTTTCTTTGACTTTTCTGGCCGTTATAAAACATTTTTGACGGATATAAAGTCCATGACTTAAAAATATAGAATACAAAGATTAGTAATTGCCGGTGATTACAGTTGGAGGTTCCTGTGAACAGTTTTAGAGGACGATCTTTTACTATTGCGGTCTATGGGAAAAAAGCTTTCTGGGCCCCATGGGATTTTTGGTTGCAGTACCGCGGCTGGCCACTGGGAAAAATCGGCGTGCCTGCTGAGCGCGAGACTGGGGGGCTGGGTCCCTCTCTCGGATTTTGATTTTCAGCCCTGCAGTTCCCCCTCCGGGCCGCTGGGGGGCGCTCCCGCCGCGGCCCTGACCCGGAAGCGGACCGTCCTAGTCGGCTCTGGTCTCCGTTCTGGTCTCGGTTCTCCGTCATGTCGTGGAGAAGCTGCTCGGTTCTGCTCAGACTCTGCGGGGGATCCGGCTCCGGGGCCAGGTCTGTAAACGGGTCTGTAAACGGGTCGGTACCCGGTCCGCAGCAGGACCTGCACGGTCTTTAGTCTCCGTCAGAATGAACGGGCCGGTGTCGCGGAGAACTCGGTGACCCGTCAGATCTGTGACCCCCCCACCGCGCAGGCGCAGATCCGGGACCCCAAACTTTCCCGTTTCTGAGACACTTTTACGCAAAAAAAGAAACTCGGAATACAATTATAATTGTGAAATAGTTGGGTCACGCTTTGTATAGTATTTTATTTTATTTTATTTTTGTAATCCCTATGCGCATGCGTCTAAACCGCCGTCCTTCACGTAGCCCCGTGTTTATTTCTTTTCATTTCTCATGTATTTGTTATAGAGGCACAATGTACATTAATGAACATTTTAAAAATGCAAATGCACCCAATTGTGGCCAAAAGGCTCATTTCTGTAGGCAGAAACTGAATTTGAATAATTTATATTTGAATTTGAATTGCTCGACTTGAATAATTGCATTAAAAAAACTGAATTTGAATCACATAATTTGAATTTGTATTGTTTAATTTGAATCGTTGCATCGAAAAACTGAATCTGAATAGCATAATTTGAAATTGAATATACTAGTTTGGAACTGAATTTCTATAAACTTGAAACTGAATGTAACATTATGAAATTGAATTAAATTGTTCTGAAACTGTATTTGATCCTCACTGAAAATTCTACTGAAAATTCAACTCTCTTTATACTTTCAACTCTACTTTTGTACTAGTGGCACATATTTCTGCGCATAAATGTCCATTGGCAGAAGGAACACGAGGCGTAGTAGTAAAAGCAACAAATTACAGTAAAAACAAATACATGTCATAGATACAATATTTAGAAAGTAACAGTACACATAACTCCAACGTCGCCGCCATCTTGGATGTTCAGACTGTAAACTAATACAAGTAAAGGGACTTATTTTCATAAAGCATCTTTCTACAAAGAAATGTACGTTTTATGTCTCATTTATTCATTCACACACGCACTTTTTTCCCTTTTTTTCTCTTTTTTCCTCTTTTTCCCTATTTTCTGCTTTTTTCTCTCTTTTTCATCTTTTCTTTCCTCTTTTCTTTTTCCTCTTTTTTTCAATTTTCCCTTCTTTCTTTCTCTTTTTTTCATGTTTTCTTTCCTCTTTGTTATTCTTTTTTTCATTTTTCCTCGTGTTTTTTCTCTTTATTTCCCTCTTTTTTCTATTTTTTTCCTTTGTTCCTCTTTTTTTTCATCTTTTCTTTCTTCTGTTTCATTTTTTCCTCTTTTCTTTTTTTCTCTTTTTTTCCTCTTTTTTCCTCTTTTTTTTCCTCTTATAGAGAACAAGGTAGTGCCGAAAAACAATAATTATCCCCCCTCACAAAAATAAGAATGTTATTTTATTGTCTGAAAAATGGTTCAAATGTTATTTTTATATGTTGTTCTCTATAGCTGATATAACATGAATTACTCCTATGTGGGATCAATAAAGTTCTTATTTTTGCCATCTGAGAAAATTAAATATATTATATTTGGTGCCTAACTGTTTCCAAGTATATTAGTGTGTGTGTGAATGAATAAATGAGACGTAAAACGTACATTTCTTTGAAGAAAGATGCTTTACGAAAATAAGGAACAAAGAGGAAAAAAACAGGTAAAAAGAGAAAAGAGGAAAAAAATAAAACAGAGGAAAGAAAAGATGAAAAAAAAGAGGAACAAAGGAAAAAAAGAGGAAAAAAATAGAAAAAAGAGGGAAATAAAGAGAAAAAACACGAGGAAAAAATGAAAAAAGAATAACAAAGAGGAAAGAAAAGATGAAAAAAGAGAAAGATATTGAAAAAAAGATGAAAAAAATAGGGAAAAAAATGAAAAAAGAGATAAAAGAAAAGAGGAAAAAAAGAGAAACAGAGGAAAGAAAAGATGAAAAAAAGAGGAACAAAGAGGGAAAACGTACATTTATTTGTAGAAAGATGCTTTATGAAAATAAGGAAAAAAGAGGAAAAAAATAGAAAAAAGGGAGAAAAAAGAGAAAAGAAAGAAAAAATGAAAAAAAGAGGAACAAAGAGGAAAAAAGATGAAAAAAGGGAGGAAAAAAGGAGGGAAAAAAGTGCGTGTGTGAATGAATAAATGAGACGTAAAACGTACATTTCTTTGTAGAAAGATGCTTTATGAAAATTTTACAGTCTTGAACATCCAATATGGAGGAGACGTTGACGTATCAGCAGCTCCAGGGGGCGTCTACGTATATGTCTATGGTTCTGCCTCTGTGGTTCCTCCTCCGGTTCTAACGTAGTTCCTCCTCCGGTTCTAGCGTAGTTCCTCCTCCGGTTCTAGCGTAGTTCCTCCTCCGGTTCTAACGTAGTTCCTCCTCCGGTTCTAGCGTAGTTCCCCCTCCGGTTCTAACGTAGTTCCCCCTCCGTCCAGCAGGGGGCCTCAGCCTCACAGCCTGCAGCGGCGCTGCGGCTTCAAGAAAGCTGCCAGGAAACCCGACACCAAGAGGGCGGAGGAGGAGCTCGGCCCCGCCCCCTCGGAGCTGGAGGCCGCCGCCCAGCGACGGAGCCCCGCCCACTCAGAGCCGGAGGCCGCCGCCCAGCGGAGAAGCCCCGCCCCCCACCGGGACCCGCCGCCCGGCACGCCGAGAAACTTCGGCCGCCTCGTCCGGCCGCTAATCTTCACCGTGGGGGTAGGTGGAGCCTGGTGATGTCATCCATGATGTCACGGGCATTTTCTTTGTTATGCACTTCCAGAAAAAATTTAAATGTCCAGAAAAAAAGTCAAAATTTCGAGATTAATGTTGAAGTACAATCTCGAGAAAAAAGTCGAAATTAGTGATGCACCGAAATGAAAATTTGTGGCCGAAAATAATAAATAGTAATAAAATAATAATAAACACTTGGCCGAATACCGAATAATACTGAACAAAGGTTCTTCGCAGTGTTTCATTTATTTTGCCAATTTTTTGGCCATTGCATAAATCAAATAAATGTGCAGTGAAAAACCCGCCAGTCACAGTTTGTCTTAATGTATTTATTATATTTTTTCTCATAATCCTTTTTAATTTTCTCTCGTTCAAATCCAGTTAATCGGGTCACGATGGGGCTGATCTCTGCAATTTGAAGCCTTGTATAATAATTGTAAAAATCTGTGTTATTTTCTTGGAGGATCTCGTCAAACATATCAGACAGTGAGTTTTCTCCACCGCGTCGGTAGTTCGGGGACTTTTCCCTGCTGTCCCGTCACCGTCTCCATCACCAAGCGTTTTCCCAAATCCAACTCAGCCTGGATCATTTCTCCTCTGCCTTTTCCCCACAAGTAAAGATCTGACATGCTGCCATGTTTGCTGCATTAACACCGCACGCTCCCTCACTCCACACTGTTGCTGTTTGATTGCGTCATCTAACACGCCGTTATTAATTGTTCGTTTTTTTCCCCACTTATTCCACCGAACACCGAAAGTGTTTTTTTGCTGTTTTTGGCCAAACAATTTCGGTTACCGAACATTCGGTGCATCACTAGTCGAAATGTCGAGATTAATGTTGAAATGGCGAGGAAATGGTCAAAATGCCGTGGAAAAAAAGGTGAAATGTCAAGAAAAAAGTCAAAATTTCAAGGAAAAAGTAAAAATTTCAAGATTAATGTTCAAGTAAAATCTCGAGAAAAAAGACGAAATGTTGAGAAAAAAGTTGAAATTTCGAGAAAAAAGTGGAAATGTCGACATTAAAAAGGAAAGGAAAAGGAAGAAAAAAAGAGAAAAAAAGGAAAGAATCTACAGCTGCTACGTTTGTAGCCACAGCTGCTACGTTTGTAGCCACAGCTGCTACGTTTGTAGCCACAGCTGCTACGTCTGTAGCCACAGCTGCTACGTTTGTAGCCACAGCTGCTACGTTTGTAGCCACAGCTGCTACGTTTGTAGCCACAGCTGCTACGTTTGTAGCCACAGCTGCTACGTCTGTAGCCACAGCTGCTACGTTTGTAGCCACAGCTGCTGCGTTTGTAGCCACAGCTGCTACGTTTGTAGCCACAGCTGCTACGTTTGTAGCCACAGCTGCTACGTTTGTAGCCACAGCTGCTACGTTTGTAGCCACAGCTGCTACGTTTGTAGCCACAGCTGCTACGTTTGTAGCCACAGCTGCTACGTCTGTAGCCACAGCTGCTACGTTTGTAGCCACAGCTGCTGCGTTTGTATCCACCAAGAGGGCGGAGGACGCTGCTACGTTTGTAGCCACAGCTGCCCTGCAGACTGACAGAAGCGTGGCTGCCATATTGACCAAACGGCCCCTCCGACCACCACCAACATTCAAACACATTCACACGGGGCAGGTGGGTAAGGTGTCTTGCCCAAGGACACTACGACAGCAAGTGGGACGGAGCGGGATTCGAACCGCCGACCTTCTGATCATTGGACGACCCGCTCTACCACCTGAGCTACTGCCGCCCCGTTGAGACATGAGACTTCCCATGGCTGAATTTAGCCACCAGGGGGAACAGGTTTTTTGGGAGTACAGGTTTGTTTCAACAGGGGTCTCGTTGTCATCGTCCTCTTCTTCCTGACCTTTCCCTGGAAGGGTCAGGGCTGCCAGAGTCCTGACTTCTCCCCAGACGGTGAACTAAGTGGTTCTCCCACTTCTTGACCTTTGCATCCTGGCAGGTCGGGGGTCTGACTTAATGATTCAGCGGTTATCTATGTCCCTCAGATCCCCCCCGCCGTCACCTTAGATTAGATTACTTGGTGTGGCAAAACCTGTTAAATTCTGTCTCCTACCTTAGTCAAGGACTGCAGAATTTTCTTTTTTCAACCCAAGTGGGTTATGGTTTTATTAAAGTAACAACACACGAGTTAATAACATAACGGTCCAGTGACAAAACGGTTAATCACATAACGGTCCCGGCCGTTCATGCTCGGGTGCCTCACACACAAAACTGTCCATGCAGCAACTCTCCTGCAACGTAAAACAATAGTTCCTAGTGAACCTGTATATATATGTGTATATATATGTGTGTATATATATGTGTGTATATATATATATATATATATATATATTAGTGCTGGCCAAAATCTTTAATCTTATATAGCGTCTAATACAACAGATGTTGTCTCTAGACGCTTTCCAGAGACCCATAACATGAACATAAACATAAACATGACCCCCGAGCAATTATTATATAAACAATGGCAGGTAAAAACTCCCATAGTGGGAGAAAAGCCTTAAACCAAAAAGTGGCAAGAAAAACTTCCCTTTAGGAGGAAGAAACCTGGACCAGGACCTGGATCATAAGGGGGGTAGAAACCTGGACCAGGACCTGGATCATAAGGGGGGTAGAAACCTGGACCAGGACCTGGACCATAAGGGGGGACCCTCCTGCCGAGGGCCAGACTGGTGGGTCAGGGACGGCAACAGCACAGCAGGCAGGTGGAAGCAGCAACGGGATGACCAGAGGGGGGTGGGGACTTCAGGCCAGCACGCAGCTCCCGAAGCTCCGGCCCAATCAGCAAGTCCCAGGTTGGGGTGCAGGGTCGGGGAAAGGTTGAAAAGGGGCAGGGCCAGGGAGAGGAGTCTTGAGGGACAAACCTCTCCCCCGCCCAAAAGGGGCCGTTACCCTGCCCCCCTCACTCCCACACTGCAGGATCCAGTGTTTTACATTTTACATATTTCTATGTCTTTTTCAAGAGGGGAGCCCTCACTTGAAACAGCAAACTAAACGTCCTCTGAAGCTCTTGTGTTGTCCAGCAGACAAAAGGTCTCCCTCGTCAGACACAGATCACACCATCTAGAGAAGCCAGTTATTTGTATCGGAGGCCCATAGGAAATTCAACACTCAACCCACGGACATGTAGTCCCAAAATGAGACGAGACTTCCGCTCTGGATTCACCAAGCCTCACCCATGCAGCTTCTCGTGAACGCACAGCCAGACAGGCAACGGAGCGCACTTACACACACACTGCTGCAGCCGTTTCACACACACACACACACCACACCATGACCTTTGACCCTGCTGCAGCTTTGCAGCAGCTCCTTTTTCTCCACTTTCCAATTTCCCATCAAAACCATATTTCTTATGCCATTCTTTTACAGGTTCGCAACTTTCAGGAAAATGTTGCATCATGTACCGTGTATCAGGCGGCACTTTTTGGCTGGAACTTTGTCCCATTTTGAACGTTTTGATCACTTTTGCTTTTAGCCTTAAATTACTTTATTTTTGATCTTTTAAGTTCCGTACGTGTATTATTTTGCACAATATTTTTCCACAATCTTTTTTTACCGTCCCGTCAACTAAGAGTCTTTGGAAATAATTTTAGGTTCGCAATAAGTTTTAGTTTAACCACATATTTGTTATTTTAGCGATCTTTTTAACTTTCTTAAGTTTCTTTCAGCTCGTAGGTTTCCGTTTTGACAGTTTGGTTTTAGCACTGATTAATTTAGTGAACAATCGAAACTTTACTTCATAATTTTGGAAACAGCAACATTGGCAATAAACAGTTTCACTCATGAACATTAGACAAAAACATTAGACAAAAACAAACATTAGACAAAAACCCTTCCAATAGAAACCTCCTCTCGTTTTTTCCATAACATAACTTTAAAGTCCCTGACTTTACAGTGGCTCCCAGACTATCGTATTTTACCATAAAATACTTTAACACATTTAATACCCCAGGTATTTATCTAGAGGAGTTTCTCTTACCAGTCCTAGGGGCCCCTCCTGGCTCGGGGACCCGTCACCGGGCCTCGGATCGGCGCAGGACCAATTCCTATTGGCCTCGTCCCTGACAATTTTAGGCGGCCGCTTGATCCCACGTGGTCCCGACGCCACAGATCTTTTTCTTTCAGAAAATGTTGGGTCTAAGGGCCAATCCCAATACACCCCCTACTTTCTACCACTACCCCTAAAAAAAAAGAAGCCACAGATTTTAGGGCACTTGTAATCTTCCCAGGTTTCTGTCCCAATACTCCCACTACTCCTACTTTCAGCACCACCACTAAAATCAGGAAGCCGAGAGTCAAAAGCTGTTTTAATTTCAGCTGTAGCGCTGTTAATATGCCACTTTATTAAGTTTTAATATTTTTTCAGGTGTAAAAGTAACCGTTAAGATCTCCAACCTGGGCTCAGTTTATCCAAATAACGCCTGTTAGCGGCAGCAGCAGCTGTTACCATGGTAACAGTAGCAGCGGCAGCAGCAGCTGTTACCATGGTAACAGTAGCAGCGGCAGCAGCAGCTGTTACCGTGGTAACAGTAGCAGCAGCAGCGGCAGCAGCAGCAGCAGCAGCAGCTGTTACCATGGTAACAGTAGCAGCAGCAGCAGCAGCAGCAGCTGTTACCATGGTAACAGTAGCAGCGGCAGCAGCAGCTCACGTACAGGATTGATCGCCGGGTCAAGCTGCGCCGTCGTCCCGGGGAGAAACCTGCAGCTCTGTGGAGAATTACCGCTGGCTGAAATAAATCATTTAGGAAGATAAATGTTGGTTTAATAGATGAAATCTAACAGTTGTAGCTACGCCTGTTAAGAAATTTGCTCCGAAAATTTCCACATTTCTGTCTGCTGGCTCCGGAGCTGATTTATGGGTCCGCGTTGAATCGACGCTTAACCTACGCCGTAGGCTCTGAGTTGGTGTAACGGAACCATAAATCAGCCTTTATTCTGGCGAGGTTTGAAAAAGACTTCGCAACAACGAGCAAACGAGTGATTATGTACATTCACTGAGTGAATATTATGAAAGTAAAATATATATTTCTTGCTAGAAATGTAATCAAAACGCATTTTTATGCAGAAACTAACTCAAAATATTAATTTTATTCACTAAAAGATAAGAAATGTCTGCCATGTTTTTTTTTTTATTCAGTCCGCAAATGACGACGAAAAGCATTCTGGGAAATTTTTCTGGGCCTCAGTCATCTAGAGTGCATCCGAAATCCCTAGCTGTATAAGGCTAGATTCCTAGCCACTACCCTCGTTTTCAGCACTAACCCTAGATGAAAAGAGGAATTGGGACAACACTACCCTCACGGGAACGCGCAAAATTTAGGGGTAGGGCTGACAAGTAGGGGAAGTGGGTGTATTGGGACAGGGCCTAAATCAACATTACATAAGTTCGTAACAAGGAAAGACTGCTTGGAATGGTCTTTTAACGCACTTCTGCAGAAGGGGGAGAGCAACAGGGCTCTCTGTGAGAGCCCCTGACAGCAAATGCCTCCCAAATGCTTTCCCTCTGCATGATGCTTTTATTGAGAAACTTGACAGGAACTGACCGTATATGGACAGTGAACAGTAGACAGTGGGTGGAAGTGATAACGTGTGATCGAATCAGGACATCTACATCTACAGTAGAGTGATTGAACCAGGACAGTCCAAAACCTGAGTAGATCAGGAAGTGGCTGTTCTGACATCTGTTGACAAAGCACGTGACAGTCTTGAGAAGGACAAAAACAAGTTTAAAGGTTAATTCACCTCACAACATTTCAACTTTTATTCACGAAATTTCGACTTTTCTCTCGACATTTCGACTTTATTCACAAAATTTCGAATTTTTTCTCAACATTTCGACTTTTTTCTCACTTTATTCACATTTGGGTGTTGACTCCCTGTCAGTTCACAGGCTGCTCGTTCGGCTCGGCAGCGATCTGGCAGTACGAGTCTCTCAAGTCTCGGGTCCAGAGCTACTTCGACGAGGTGAAAGCTGATTGGCTGGAGAAGGTGCGGCCGCAGAAACGAGGAGACTTCCGCAAAGAGGTGACACATTTAACACGACAGCAGCTCCACTTTGGTCCCGGGTTTCAATGTAAAACGATGAGATCCAGATGATCAGAGGCGAGAGCTTCTCCTGAGGCTGATGGGAGTTTTGTGTCTCAGATCAACCAATGGTGGAGCAGCTTGACGGAGGGACAGAAGACGGTCTCAGGTGAGTCGGACCGCCGGCCAGGTGACCCGGTGACCGCCGGCCAGGTGACCCAGTGACCGCCGGCCAACAGAGCAACGTCCTCAAGAACGCCCGAAACTGAGATGTAAACAAGCACCTAAAGATACAAGTTTAAACAAAAACGCAACAAAATATACGAGTTCAAACAAAAATGTGCAAAAATAAGTAAAAATTTACCAAAATATACGTGTTTAAACAAAATTTACCAAGATATACGAGATTAAACAAAAATATACCAAAGAATTTAAAATTTACCAAATATATACGAGTTTAAACAAAAATATACAAAAAGTCAAAATTTACCAAATGTATACGAGTTTAAACAAAAATGTGCAAAAATAAGTAAAAATTTACCAAAATATACGAGTTTAAACAAAATTTACCAAAATATACGAGTTTAAACAAAAATATACAAAAATAAGTAAAAATTTACCAAAATATACGAGTTTAAACAAAAATTTGCAAAAAGAAGTAAAAATGCACCAAAATATGAGTTTGTACAAGAATATAAAAAGATTAGTAAAAATGCACCAAAGTACACCAGGTTAAACTAAAATGCTCCAAAATATACAAGTTTAAACAAAAATGTACAAAAAAGTAAAAATGTAGCAAAATAAACGAGTTTAAACAAAATTAAGTAAAAATTTAGCAAAATATACGAGTTTAAACATAATTAAGTAAAAATGTACCAAAATATACGAGTTTAAACAAAAAGGTGCAAAAATAAAAAACAAATCAAAGTAAAAATGTTGTTGTTTTTTTTCCCAGGGATCATTGCTGCCAACGTCGCGGTCTTCTTCTGCTGGAAGGTTCCGTCTCTTCGCCGCGTCATGGTCCAGTATTTCACCTCAAACCCCGCCTCCAGTGAGTGGGCGTGGCCTGAGGGCGGGGGCGTGGCCTGATGCTAGCACGGCGGACGCCCCTGAACGCCATCCATCTGTCTTTATCTATTATCCATTACGAGAATAAAGTCGTAACATTACGAGGATAAAGTCTTAACATTACGAGAATAAAGTCGTAACATTACGAGGATAAACTCATAATGTGGCCGCCTCTAAACGCCTCTAACCTTTTCCCTTCCCCCCCCAGAAACCCTCTAACGTTTCCTGTCCCCCCCCAGAAACGCTGTGCGCTCCGATGCTTCTCTCCACCTTCAGCCACTTCTCCCTCTTCCACCTGGCGGCCAACATGTACGTGCTGTGGAGCTTCTCCAGCAGCGCCGTGTCCATGCTGGGCCGCGAGCAGTTCATGGCCGTCTACCTGTCGGCAGGTGCTGAAGCCCCGCCCCCCTCCTGTCCGCGTTGCCGCGGCGACCACGCTGCTGAAGCCCCGTTGCCGCGGCGACCGCGATGCTGACGTCCGTTTGTCTCTCTGTGTCCAGGCGTCGTCTCCACGATGGTCAGCTACCTGTGTAAGACGGCCGCGGGCCGGCTGGGCCCGTCGCTCGGAGCGGTGAGAGAACGGCTTTTTACCTCTTTTCTTATCATTTTATTTGATTGTATTAGTTATTTACTGTGTAATTGTATTTATTTACTGTGTACTTGTATTCATTTACTGTGTAATTGTATTAGTTATTTACTGTGTAATTGTATTAGTTATTTACTGTGTAATTGTATTAGTTATTTACTGTGTAATTGTATTAGTTATTTACTGTGTAATTGTATTTATTTACTGTGTAATTGTATTAGTTATTTACTGTGTAATTGTATTTATTTACTGTGTAATTGTATTAGTTATTTACTGTGTAATTGTATTAGTTATTTACTGTGTAATTGTATTTATTTACTGTGTAATTGTATTAGTTATTTACTGTGTAATTGTATTAGTTATTTACTGTGTAATTGTATTAGTTATTTACTGTGTAATTGTATTTATTTACTGTGTAATTGTATTAGTTATTTACTGTGTAACTGTATTAGTTATTTACTGTGTAACTGTATTAGTTATTTACTGTGTAATTGTATTTATTTACTGTGTAACTGTATTAGTTATTTACTGTGTAATTGTATTAGTTATTTACTGTGTAATTGTATTATTTATTTACTGTGTAATTGTATTTATTTACTGTGTAATTGTATTAGTTATTTACTGTGTAATTGTATTAGTTATTTACTGTGTAATTGTATTTATTTACTGTGTAACTGTATTAGTTATTTACTGTGTAATTGTATTAGTTATTTACTGTGTAACTGTATTATTTATTTACTGTGTAACTGTATTAGTTATTTACTGTGTAACTGTATTAGTTATTTACTGTGTAATTGTATTTATTTACTGTGTAACTGTATTAGTTATTTACTGTGTAATTGTATTTATTTACTGTGTAATTGTATTAGTTATTTACTGTGTAATTGTATTAGTTATTTACTGTGTAATTGTATTTATTTACTGTGTAACTGTATTAGTTATTTACTGTGTAATTGTATTTATTTACTGTGTAATTGTATTTATTTACTGTGTACTTGTGTCTCCAGTCCGGCGCCATCATGACCGTCCTGGCTGCCGTCTGCACCAAGATGCCTGAAGCCAAACTGGCCATCATCTTCCTGCCCATGTTCACCTTCACCGCCGGCAACGTAAGCCCCGCCCCCTAATCCCGCCCTGACCCCGCCCCCCTGGCCTCTGCCTATACCAGGGATCATCAACCCGCGGCGTTACGTAGCGCCGCCCTAGTGGCTCCTGGAGCTTTTTCAAAAATGTTTGAAAATGGAAATCGATGGGGGAGGGGAATATATTTGTTTTCATGTGGTTTCTGTAGGACAAACATGACACAAACATTCTGAACGGTTTCCAATGCTGTAAAAATGTGTAGAATAAATATAACATTTCAACATTTCTGTTAACGAAGTTTCGCGTCGTAGCCACTTATTAACTATAAATAAATGCATTATAAAACTATAAACTATAAAACTGTAAACTCCCGTCTCTGCAGGCGCTGAAGGCCATCGTTGCCATGGATACGGCGGGCGTGGTCCTGGGCTGGAGGTTCTTCGACCACGCGGCCCATCTGGGCGGAGCCATGTTCGGCGTGTGAGTGGAGGGGGCGGGGCCTGTGCGGTGGGGGCGGGGCCTAACCTTTGGGGCGGGGCCTGGGTGGTGGGGGCGGGCCTAACCGTTGGAGGCGGAGCCTAACCTTTGGGGCGGGGCCTGGGTGGTGGGGGCGGGCCTAACCGTTGGAGGCGGAGCCTAACCGTTGGAGGCGGAGCCTAACCTTTGGAGGCGGAGCCTAACCGCGTCTCCTCTCTTTCTCCTGCAGGTGGTACATCCTGTTCGGACACGAGCTGATCTGGAAGAACCGGGAACCGTTCGTCAAACTGTGGCACGACCTGAGGACGAGAGGGGGCGGGGCCGGAGGAGGAGCTGGGGGAGGAGCCTAGCCCAGGGGGCGGGGCTTGGGGGTGTATAAAGTGTACAGAAACAGCATCTTCTTCCTCCTCTAAGAACTGAACCGAACCAGAACTGCTGGTTCCTGGAGGTCCAGAAGGTTCCTGGTGGTCCAGACCTGTTGGTTCCTGGTCCAGGAGTCTGGTTCAGGGTTCAGGTTTCTGGTTCTGGTTCTGGTTCTGGTTCCTGGTCCAGGACCTTCAGGTTCCTGGTCCAGGTTACCCGGTCCAGGACCAGGTCCTTGTTCTCTCTTCTGTTGTTTATGTTCGTTTCTTTGTTGGTTTTTCTTTCAATAAAACTGTTAAACAAACGAGTTTCACTGATTCTGTTCTGATGAAATAGAAAGTTCTACTGGAACATTGGAGACGGTTCAGGTTCCTGGAGGTCCAAGACCTGGACCTGGACCTGCAGGCAGGTGGAAGCAGCAGCGGGATGACCGGGGGTGGGGACCGCAGGCCAGAACGCAGCTCCTGAGGCTCCGGCCTGCAAACATGCACAAAAGAGAAAAAAGGGGGGCCGGCACAAGAAACTACAGGAACGATGGACAAAAATGATAGCTATGAGATATTTATAATAAATAAAAATGTAAATGGAGAAGAGAGGAAGGGAAGAGGAGAGGAGAAGAAGGGTGAGAGGCACCGCCCAGCGGATCATGTCCCCCCTGCAGCATAGGCCTATAGCAGCATATCTACCACCAAGCTATATTTGAGACTAACTATTATAGTCTTGTTCTATAGCTGCAACTATGACTACTGACTCTACCACACTAGAGTTTACACTACCTAGAGATTTACCAACACCAGCTAGAGGTTTACTAAACACTAACTATAGGCTTTGCACCGAATGTTCGGCCGAAAATAGCAAAAAAAAAAAACACTTTCGGTGTTCGGTGGAATAAGTGGGGAAAAACATGACATGCCAGGAATGCATTCACACAAGGTGTGACTTTTATTTGTAATGTGTGCAGAGAATGCATATCGCATTTAAGTTTAAGATGCTTGGTAGCCTTTTTTTTAGTTGGTTAACGATGCATAGAGTTTGTACATGTTAATCTCTGTTGGAGATGTTTTTTACTTCGGATTTTTTGCCAGCGTTGCACAGTGTTAATGTTTGTCACATTATTATTAACCTCCGTTGTAACGAGGACTTGTTTACATCATTAGTTTCTAGGATTGGCCTGAAAGGTTTTTCATCTGAATCTCTAAATGAGGACTTTGCATTTCAAATGAACTTCTAAACCTCCTATAATTTCATGATTGTTTAGTTTTGCTGATATAATGCACAGATGTGTCATAAACAGTGTTGGGTGTAACACGGTACAAAGTAATGCGTTACTGTAACCAGATTACATTCGCCAGTAACGCAGTAATGTAACGCGTTACAGTTGTAATTTGGGTAATCCCGTTATAGTTACTCTAAGACAAGAAAAAATACGTTACTTTAGTTACTTTAAGCTTTTCAACTACATGTAGAACGGGAGAACAGAAAAGAGAATCAAACTTGCCTTTCATGCGTCTTCATCATGGTCTTCATGCGTTGCGCTGCAACACTTCTGACTTGAGGCTGATTTATGGTTCCGCGTTAAATCGACGCAGTGCCTATGGCGTAAGGTACGCGGCGACACACACCGTACGGTGCGCGTCGCTGCATAACCTACGCCGTAAGTTCTGCGTTGGTGTAACGCAGAACCATAAATCAGCCTATAACGTGATCTTACGGGATTTTACGTGATTTTACGTGATTTTACGGGACTTCTGGTGCTGATCTGGGCACTGCAGTAATAAAGTTCCAACTACAGGACTGTCTCAGAAAATTAGAATATTGTGATAAAGTTCTTTATTTTCTGTAATGCAATTAAAAATAACAAAAATGTCATCCATTCTGGATTCATTACAAATCAACTGAAATATTGCAAGCCTTTTATTATTTTAATATAGCTGATTATGGCTTTCAGTTTAAGATTAAGATTCCCAGAATATTCTAATTTTTTGAGATAGGATATTTGAGTTTTCTTAAGCTGTAAACCATGATCAGCAATATTAAAAGGCTTGCAATATTTCAGTTGATTTGTAATGAATCCAGAATGTAGGACATTTTTGTTTTTGTAATTGCATTAAGGAAAATCACAATATTAAAATTTTCTGAGACAGTCCTGTATGTGTTGTTCTGGTGCAGCTCAGGTGATATTGCAGAGTAATCCCAAAGTAATGTAACTAGTAATGTAACTAGTTACTTTCAGCAACCAGTAACTAAGTAGTGTAAGGGATTACTTTTTTTAAAAGTAACTAGTAATATGTAATGGATTACTTTTTATGAGTAACTACCCCAACACTGGTCATAAATAAAGGAGCTTATGGTTAATATTTTGGTTGCTTATTTATAACATCAAACTGGCTACTATGGACTGAAATGCTTAATATAATATTCAAATAAGGAAATCTTGGTGGAAAGTGGTGCTTTGTCATTATGGCGTGTTTTATTAAAAGTAGGTCAATATCAACTTCATTAAGTTTGTAAAATGCGTGGTTTCAAAATGAACTTGCATTCAAAATAATATTTCTTTATCTGAATATTATATTTAACATTCACAATGACTAAATCTGGAGACAATTAATACATAATTCATATGTAAACTAGATATATTCAAATGTATAATATAAATGTATTATATTTACATAAGTCTTCGTCTTTGACTGCAAAATACATTTTGAAAACCCCCACATTTTCAAATTGTGCGGCTTCTCCATACAGTCCTTTTGCAGATGTGGCCCCCGGCCGAGTCTAGTTGAATACCCCTGCACTAGAGATTCACCAACACCAGCTAGAGGTGTACTAAACACTAACTATAGGATTCCTAACACTAACTAGAGGTTTACTAAACACTATAGGCTTTACCAAACAGAAAGGTTTTAGTTTAGTTTTAAAGGTGGAGCTGGTGTCAGCCTTGTCCCAGTCAATGTCAGAATATTTTCAAATCTCTGTTACAGTTTAGAAACTCCTAAAAGGCTGGCCCCCGCCTGACCGTGATACCGGTGTTTGCTCAGGGGCGGGTCTGGATCCCGGAGGCGGGTCCAGGTCCAGGTCCAGGTCAGAACCCCCGAGGCCGTCGACCCCCAGCAGGTTCAGACGCTGAGAGCTTCACGTCCCACAAACCAGATCCAGATCCAGCACGGCGGGACGATTCACCACAACCACAAGGTAAGAAACATCCAGAACCGACAAACCGCCAGAACATTCAGGGCCTGAGAACCGGACCTGGGTGGACCCGTCTATTACTACTGGTACTATTACTGGTACTATAACTGGTACTATAACTGGTACTATAACTGGTACTATTACTGGTACTACAACTGGTACTATTACTGGTACTACTGGTACTATAACTGGTACTACTGGTACTACTGGTACTATAACTGGTACAACTGGTACTACAACTGGTACAACTGGTACTATAACTGGTACTACTGGTACTATAACAGTTATTCCAGTTATGGAACAGCTATACAGCATCGCGTCTACTTCATTCAATCATTTTAAACATAAACTCAGGACACATTTCATTGATCAGATTACCGAATGATATTTCCAGATTTGTTATTTTTTTCTTTAATCATGTAGATCCATGTATTCTATTCATGCTGCCGTTTATTATTATTATTATTATTATTATTATTATTATTATTATTATTATTAGAGCCCTATTGTATTATTGGCCCTATTGTATCTGTAGCAATTGTTGTTGTTTTTATTTTTATTTTTATTCCGACGAAATGAGGGTCTTTTTTCCCCCTAAACGTGCCCCAAAAGTCACCAAATTTATCACCAAGCCAGGCCTGGTGAAAAATGTGATATTTAATGGTTTGCATTAATGGGTGTGGTCTAATAGCTCAACAGCGCCCCCTAGAAAACTTGGTGCCTCAAGCCCCACAATACGGTTTGACGTACATGCACGAAAATCTGTACCTGTATCATGGCGCAACTTAAAGAAAAGTCTATTGGCGCCATGGCCCAAACCCAACAGGAAGTCGGCCATTTTGAATGAATTGTGTAATTTTTGGCGCAATTTATGCCATTTCTTCGGCAGTTAATAATAATAACTAGACACAAAATTCCCTGGAAATTTTGAAGTGCCACGGGACTACTGCCGGATGATTGCGATTTTGATGACATTTCCTATATCAAACCATTCAAAATGTATTCCAGAAAATAGGAACTATCACATATCGACCAATCAGAAGAAGGGCCGGGCTAATTTGCACTAATCATGCTCAAGGACTCAATACCGAGTCAAATGACACCACCCACGACTCTCTATGTCAAACCATTCAAAAGTTATCGGAATATCACATATCGGCCAATCAGAAGAAGGGGCGGGGCTAATAATATACAAATTTATATATATACCATGAACCTGTTCCCAGCAGGACTGGGGATCGGCTAAGGTCAAAAGGTCAGGGGTCAGATTTCTCCATTTTACAGGTTAAAGTATATGAACGCGTCATGTGACCAGTTCTGGCTCAGTCAATCACTCAGCAGCTGAGCTCTGGTTGCCCCGGCAACAAGAACCTCGACTTTAGAACCTTCCGGTTTGGCTGTGAGAAAACCCCAGATTTTGCCTTCTGACAAGTTCTCAAATAACTCCGATTTGTGAGAAAACCGTAGCTCCTAGCAGAAAAACAAAGACATTGTGAGAGACACAGTACCCGGCAGATTCTGACAATCTTAATTTTATTCAGATATTCCTTAAACTGTCTGAGTAACGGCAGTGCGAAAACAAAGTGAGATTTTTTTGAAGAAAACTTTTGATTACATTACAGTCAATGGAGACCGAGGCAGGAATTTGCGCCGCTTCAGGGCCTAAAACTTTCTAAATCAGTTCAGAATTTTTCAAGTAACGGTGTGCGAGTGGTGAGGCCCCAAAGTTCTCCCAATGCGTTCCGGATGCCGCCAAAAGCGCAGGTTTTTGCACGTTGCGCAAAAACGTGTGTACCAACCGCTAATAAAAGTCATACCACTCGATTCGGGTTTAAGGCACACGTTTCTACGTTTTTACTTTTCGCGTTTTCTCAAAGCTGCGGGACTAGTTACGCACCGAAGTTTATAGAAGAATAAATAATAAGCCTGAGCAATAACATACAGACATGTACTTGGTACTGTTGAGGAATTTATCAAACCAGTTCAGAAGTCCGCTTTGTGGTATAGTGTTTTTTTTATTTAGCAAGCCGGCGGTGAGCGAACCTACACAGATCGTGTCTGAGTTGGTGTGCCGACCTCGAGTGATTTTGTAACAAGGTTTTTATACAAGAAGTTTAACGCACAAAAGGCAGGAATAAACAAGTCAGTGAGAGACAGTCAGAGGTGTGATCTTTCAGTTTTGGGACTACCCCTGAGTAGTCAGGAAGTCCATATATGGTCTTCGTCTCTGCAGGGGCTGGAAGTCAAATCCCCTTCCACGGTGCCTGTTTCGGCGGGGATGCAAGACGCCGGAACTTGCGTGACAATGTCTTGAGCATTGAATGAGACTGGCGCTGCCTGCAAATCTTCGTCCCGGCAGGGGTCCTCAGGAGCTGGAACTTGCATGACAATGTCTTGAGCGGGGTATGAGGCTGGAGCAATCTGCAAGGCGTCGTTGTCCCTGCAGGGGCCACGTGCTGTTGGAATGCTTCATCAGTACCAAAATGTCCACAATGCCCAACTTTATATTCAACTTTAATATATTTATGGGGCTTAAAACCAAGGCATTTCGAGAAAGGAAAAAGCACGTTTTCGGGTGGATATCTTAGATTTTAGTGGCCGCCATCTTGGAATCTTGAGTGGCACGCGCCTTTTTCCAAAAGAGCAGACCTAAACCACCTATTTCCCCCCAATGTCTCCTCTCAACAGTGGTGTGTGTATTGTATTTAACCTCTACATCTAATATAGTCTACCCGTAACACCAGGGGGCTCCGTGTCTCGCTAAATACGAGGTTAGTTTGAATATAAAGAGAAAGCCCACAAGTGTTAGAAATCCTTTGAGCTTTTAACAATTTCATGAAATCCTAACAACGTGTTAAAAACGTCTTTCCAGGTGATTCCTGGTGATTCCAGGATATTCCCTGTGATTCCAGGATATTCCAGGATATTCCAGGATATTCCCGGTGATTCCAGGATATTCCAGGATATTCCAGGATATTCCAGGATATTCCAGGATATTCCCGGCGGTCCCAGGATATTCCAGGGTTTCCCAGGAGCGTGGGAACATGGCGGCGGGCCTGCAGGTGCTGGGCCTGGTCCTGGGCGTTGTGTCCTGGTGTCTCCAGTCCAGCTGCACGTCGTCCCAGACGTGGAGGGTGAAGAGCCAGGCCGAGGCCGTCACCACCAGCCAGTGGACGTTCGAGGGTTTGTGGAGCAGCTGCGCCGCCACCTCGCTGGGGTCGGTGCAGTGCAGCCGCTTCAAGACGCTGCTGGGGCTGCCGGGTGAGTCCGGGCCGGGGGAACCGGGGGAGCCGGGGGAACCGGGCCCCCCAGGGCCGGGTCAGGGTCTTTATCACAGACTGTGTTTCCATGCATCAATAACCCTTTTAAAACCCGAATATTAGCAATAACCCGGTTACACGGCCATGTAAACACCAATAACCCCTTTGAATAACCTGAATTTGCTCATATTCAGGTTTTTAAAAACCCCAATATGAGCCCTGGGTTACTCCTTTTAAACCTGAATATTGGGTCATGTAAACACCAAACGGAATATCCCCATCAAACGGAACAGGAATCTGTTTTCTGCTCATGTTCTGTTCACAAGGAATGCTGGGGCCTCATGTACAAAGGGTGCGTACGCACAAAAACATGGCGTACGCCCTTTTCCACGCAAACGTTCAGATGAATCAAGAGTGAAATGGCCGTGGAAATGTGCGGTGCCTGACGCCAACTTCATGGCTGGCGTACGCACGTTTCCACAGCTATTGGTCCGTTGGCGACACTTAGTGGTGATGCTGGGAAACTGTTAATAAAGTGAAAACAATTAGCCCTCAGAGTGATGTGCACATCAGAGACACTGATGAACAATTAACACATTCAACTGTCTGCAATTACACGAGTGGATATAAAAGCAAAGTGGTGCAGAAATACCGTTAACAACAATGGCAGCTTTGGCGGTGTTAGAAGAAAGCGCCAATGGCGCAGTAAGAAGAGAAAGAATATCTAGCCGGTTTTCCTAATGTAATCGGAGCTATCGACTGCACACACATTGCTATAAAAGCACCATCACTGGATGAATATGTGTACGTTAACAGGAAGCATTTTCATTCCATTAATGTACAGATTATATGATTAATTTATGTTATTTGTGAAGTTATTTCCTGGAAAAAGGGGCAGATCAGATAAGATTCTTCTTCTTTCTGCTTGCTTTTCATTCACGAGTTAAGAACATTTGTATTTGTATTGAATTATTTTATTTTGTTGAATGAAATAAAGAATATTAAAAACAAATAAAAAAATATGTCACAGGTGACACCGGCCACAGAAGGGCCGGTGTCCTGCATGTTTTAGATGTTTCAGTGCTTTAACACACCTGATTCTAATTAATGATCGTCATTAACTTGTCATCAAAGTCTGGATAGTTCTGTTGATGACACAGCTCCTTGTATCATGGTGCAATTAAAGAGGGAAACATATTTAAATACATTAGCATATTTAAATGTAGGCGTGGACAGGGAGGAGTCTGGTACTCCTACATGTGCGCTCAATTCCACGTTGATTGGGATGTACAAAGGAAATGTGCTTGGATTCATGCCTACGCACAGTTTCATACATCTGGATTTTTATGTGCGTAGGACGTTTTCTGGATTTAAGCGTACGCCATGTTTCAGTAGGAAATCCACGCAAGTCTTTGTACATGAGGCCCCAGGACTTTTGAGTCCAGGAAGTTCTTCTAAACACGGAGAAACCAAGACCAGGAGGAGACTAATCACTTCATAAATGTAATGAAGGATATGAACATTTCTGCATTTGTAGACGGTACAAAGTACCGGGATAGAAGATTTACAAGAAGGTGAGAGAAAAGTTGAAGCAGCATTTGTTTTGAATTTGGATACAGGAAGAAGAAGCAGAAATGACGGGAATTGTGTCATGACGTTCTCCGTGCGTCGCTGGTTTGATCCACATATCCTGAATGATTAATTACCATGGAAACGGAATATTCTGAATGTTTCAGTAACCGGAATATTAGCAATAACCTGAATTTTGACTGATGTAAATGTAGTCACAGAGGCTCGAGGATGGAGCCCTGAGGAACGCCTCAGAGTTCAATCTCTATCTCTATTCGTTTAAACTGCAATTATTATCAAAAGTATTTTTTAATTGAAAAACATTTATTTCACAAACTTTTTTAAACATCGTAAAGAAGAATTCTGCCTCTAGTTAGTGTTTAGTAAACCTCTACTTAGTGTTTACTGAACACTAACTAGTGGTTTTACTAACACTAACTAGCAGTTTTACTAACACTAACTAGCAGCTCTGCTTGTGTCTGCAGTTCACCTCCAGACCTGCAGGGCTCTCATGATCCTGGCGCTGCTGTTCGGTCTGGCGGCCATCTTGTCCTCCATCCTGGGACTGCGGTGCACCAAGATCGGCGGGATGTCGGAGCTCGTCAAAGACCGGATCGCCCTGAGCGGAGGAATCCTCTTCATCCTGTCGGGTACGAGTTCCTCGGAGACGAAACTCCGTCCGTAAAGAGACGAAACTCCGTCTGTACGGAGACGAAACTCCGTCTGTACGAGTTACAATTTAAAATTAATCTTTTTGCTCGTCCCCAGTATGTCAGGCTTGATAAAGCCTCAGACATCATTTTAACCAATACAGGAGCTCCACAGGGGACAGTTTTATCTCCTTTTTTATTTTCGCTCTATACAGCTGATTACAGGCATAGTCAGCCATCCTGTCTAATACAAAAGTTTTCAGACGACACTGCACTTGTGGGTCTGCTTAACCATGGCAATGACGTGGCCTATAAAAAAGAGGCACACTCTTTTGCCAAATGGTGTGATACAAATTTTTTACAGCTGAATGTGGGTAAAACAAAAGAGCTAATTATCGATTTTAGAAAGAAAAAAGAGGAGGCTGTCCCAGTGACAATTAATAATCAGAGAATAGAAATTGTGGAGTCCTACAAATATCTTGGTGTCCATTTGGACAATAAGCTCAACTGGAAGGAAAATACGGGGGTCCTTGTAAAGAAGGCTCAGTCCAGGCTTTTCTTTCTAAGGAAACTTAGATCCTTTGACATTAGCCCAAGGCTGCTAGGCATTTTCTACCAGGGCATTCTGGCTAGTGTCTTATTTTATGCTGTTCTGTGCTGGGGAGGCAGTATACCTATGACGACAAGAACAGGATTAATAAAATAATCAAGAGGGCTGGCTCAGTGATTGGTTTTAACCCAGATAAGCTTGAGGTAATAGTGGAGAAGAGAACAAGGACCAAGTTGAAAACAGTCCTCCTCTATGATAACCACCCACTCCACAATATATTTAAGGATCTTAAAAGCTCCTTCAGTGAGCGGTTAGTGATGCCTCGGTGTTCTACTGAACGACTCAGACGCTCCTTTGTTCCTGCAGCAGTCAGATATTTTAACCACAAATAGCGGCTGTCTATTGTTGTTGTTGTTGTTGTTCTTTTTTAATCTTCTGGAGGTGTATATTTTCTTATATTTATTTATTTATTTATTTATTTATTTATTTATCCTTGCCTATATTCATATCAATTTAAATCACTTGCTTTGAGCAGCCTACTCTGTTGTATGAAGTATCCAATCATGTTGATAAGCTTTGTGCAATGGTATGGAAATGTTTGTATTGTTTGTTAAGTGGATGTTTGTGTTTTTATTGCGTGGCAAAGCAGTTTCCCCTTGGGGATCAATAAAGTTTTCTAATCTAATCTAATTCTAATAATCTAATTACTCGGAGACAAAACTCCGCCCGTACGGAAACGAAACAATGTGCGTACGGAGACGAAACTCCGTTCTTACGGAGACGAAACTCCGTCCGTACGGAGACTCGTTAGAGGAAAGACCCGCCGGAGGGGGTTCCTGGTGTCCCACAGGGCTCTGAACTGGGACCATTACTGGCCACGGTTACATGATGTTTTTTAATTCTGAATTAATTATTCCGAATTAAATAATTCAGAATTAAACTATTTTCCTTGGAGTTTACATGGAAATAGTAATTCTGAATTGAGGTTTCCATGGAAACACGTTTGATGGTCTTTCTCCCATTCCTCTCCAGGTCTGGGGGTTGGGAAGGTTCTGATTGGATAGGAATTAATTTCCATGTAAACTCGAAGGAAAATAGTTTAATTCTGAATTATGTCATTAGGGATTAATTAATTCAGAATTAAAACCCGTCATGTAACCGTGGCCAGTGTGTTGACCTGGTGTGTTGGATGATTAGCTGCATTAGCTCCGACTTTTACCCGGGGTTTTCTCTTCCAGGGCTTTTCTCCCTGACCGCCGTCTCCTGGTACGCCGCCAGAGTCATCAGCGACTTCTACGACCCGCTCTACGCCGGCCTGAGGTCAGTCAGCGGACCCCTAACTAGAGGATTACTAACACTAACTAGAGGTTTACTAACACTAACTAGAGGTTAACTAGAGTTAACTAGAGGTTTACCAACACTAACTAGAGGTTTACTGACACTAACTAGAGGTTAACCAGCACTAACTAGAGGTTTACTAACACTAACTAGAGGTTAACTAGCACTAACTAGAGGTTAACTAGCACTAACTAGAGGTTAAACACCAACTAGAGGTTTACTAAACACTAACTAGAGGATTACTAACACTAACTAGAGGATTACTAACACTAACTAGAGGATTACTAACACTAACTAGAGGATTACTAACACTAACTAGAGGTTAACTAGAGTTAACTAGAGGTTTACTAACACTAACTAGAGGTTTACTGACACTAACTAGAGGTTAAACACTAACTAGAGGTTAACTAGCACTAACTAGAGGTTTACTAACACTAACTAGAGGTTAACTAGAGTTAACTAGAGGTTTACTAACACTAACTAGAGGTTTACTGACACTAACTAGAGGTTAAACACTAACTAGAGGTTAACTAGCACTAACTAGAGGTTAACTAGCAATAACTAGAGGTTAACTAAACACTAACTAAAGCTTAACTAACACTAACTAGTGGTTAACTAACACTAACTAGAGGTTTACTTGACACTAACTAGAGGTTTACTAACACTAACCAGAGGTTAAACACTAACCAGAGGTCAACCAGCACTAACCAGAGGTTAACTAGAGGTTAAACACTAACTAGTTTGAGCTGGGTACCGGCCTCTACCTGGGCTGGGTTAAACACTAACCAGAGGTTAACCAGCACTAACCAGAGGTTACCTGTGCTGCAGGTTTGAGCTGGGTACCGGCCTCTACCAGAGGTTAACTAGCACTAACTAGGTTAACTGTCTGCAGGTTTGAGCTGGGTACCGGCCTCTACCAGAGGTTAACCAGCACTAACCAGAGGTTTACTAACACTAACTAGAGGTTAAACACTAACTAGTTGTTACCTGTCTGCAGGTTTGAGCTGGGTACCGGCCTCTACCTGGGCTGGGCAGCCTCCGGTCTGGCCCTGCTGGGCGGCTCCATGCTCTGCTGCTCCTGCAGGAAACCTCGGTAAGGACCAGACGCCAATGACGGCGGCCATGTCATCTCGTTATCGTACTCGTACCTCATCCCGTTATCGTACTCGTACCTTATCCCGTTATCGTACTCGTACCTCATCCCGTTATCGTATCGTACCTCATCCCGTTATCGTACTCCTAGCTTATCCTGTTATCGTATCATACCTCATTCCATCATCGTACTTGTACCATATCCCTTTATCGTACCTCATCTTGTTATTGTACTTCTAGCTTATACCGTTATCGTACTCGTACCTCATTACGATTTCGTACCTCATCACGTTATCATAATCGTACCTCATCCCGTTATCGTACTCGTACCTCATCTCGTTATCGTACTCGTACCTCATCCCGTTATCGTACTCGTACCTCATCCCGTTATCGTACTCGTACCTCCTCCCGTTATCGTACTCGTACCTCGTTCCGTTATCGTACTCGTACCTCATCCCGTTATCGTACTCGTACCTCGTTCCGTTATCGTACTCGTACCTCATCCCGTTATCGTACTCGTACCTCATCTCGTTATCGTACTCGTACCTCATCTCGTTATCGTACTCGTACCTCATCTCGTTATCGTACTCGTACCTCATCTCGTTATCGTACCTCATCCCGTTATCGTACTCGTACCTCATCTCGTTATCGTACTCGTACCTCATCTCGTTATCGTACCTCATCCCGTTATCGTACTCGTACCTCATCTCGTTATCGTACTCGTACCTCATCCCGTTATCGTACCTCATCCCGTTATCGTACTCGTACCTCATCTCGTTATCGTACTCGTACCTCATCCCGTTATCGTACTCGTACCTCATCTCGTTATCGTACTCGTACCTCATCTCGTTATCGTACTCGTACCTCATCCCGTTATCGTACCTCATCCCGTTATCGTACTCGTACCTCATCCCGTTATCGTACCTCATCCCGTTATCGTACTCGTACCTCATCTCGTTATCGTACTCGTACCTCATCCCGTTATCGTACCTCATCTCGTTATCGTACTTGTACCTCATCCCGTTATCGTACTCGTACCTCATCCCGTTATCGTACTCGTACCTCATCTCGTTATCGTACTCGTACCTCATCCCGTTATCGTACCTCATCCCGTTATCGTACTCGTACCTCATCCCGTTATCGTACTCGTACCTCATCCCGTTATCGTACTCGTACCTCATCCCGTTATCGTACCTCATCCCGTTATCGTATCGTACCTCATCCCGTTATCGTACTCGTACCTCATCCCGTTATCGTACTCGTACCTCATCCCGTTATCGTACCTCATCCCGTTATCGTACTCGTACCTCATCTCGTTATCGTACTCGTACCTCATCCCGTTATCGTACTCGTACCTCATCCCGTTATCGTACTCGTACCTCATCCCGTTATCGTACTCGTACCTCATCCCGTTATCGTACCTCATCCCGTTATCGTACTCGTACCTCATCTCGTTATCGTACTCGTACCTCATCCCGTTATCGTACCTCATCCCGTTATCGTACTCGTACCTCATCCCGTTATCGTACCTCGTCCCGTTATCGTACTCGTACCTCGTCCCGTTATCGTACTTGTACCTCATCCCGTTATCGTACTCCTAGCTTATACCGTTATGGTATCGTGTGTTCCGTGTCTCATGGTTCCTCTTCTTCCTCCTGCAGACACTTTTCCTCCTACTCCACCAGACCGACCATCTACCGAGCAGCCGCCTCCGACGGGGGCAGCGCCAAGGCCTACGTCTGAGTCTGGGTCCTGGTCCGGGTCCAGGTCCAGGTCCAGGTCCAGGTCCAGGTCCAGGTCCTAGTCCTGGTCCTGGTCCTGGTCCGGGTCCTGGTCCAGGTCCAGGTCCAGGTCCAGGTCCAGGTCCAGGTCAGGGTCCAGGTCCAGGTCCTGGTCCTAGTCCTGGTCCGGGTCCTGGTCCAGGTCCAGGTCCAGGTCCAGGTCCAGGTTCAGGTCCTGCAGGTCCAGGTCCAGGTCCAGGTCCAGGTCCAGGTCCAGGTCCGGGTCCAGGTCCTGGTCCAGGTCCAGGTCCAGGTCCAGGTCCAGGTCCAGGTCCAGGTCCAGGTCCAGGTCCAGGTCCAGGTCCAGGTCCAGGTCCAGGTCCGGGTCCGGGTCCAGGTCCTGGTCCAGGTCCAGGTCCAGGTCCAGGTCCAGGTCCAGGTTCAGGTCCTGCAGGTCCAGGTCCTGGTCCAGGTCCAGGTCCAGGTCCAGGTCCAGGTCCAGGTTCAGGTCCTGCAGGTCCAGGTCCAGGTCCAGGTCCAGGTCCAGGTCCAGGTCCAGGTTCAGGTCCTGCAGGTCCAGGTCCAGGTCCTGGTCCAGGTCCAGGTCCAGGTCCAGGTCCAGGTCCAGGTCCAGGTCCGGGTCCAGGTCCAGGTCCTGCAGGTCCTGGTCCTGGTCCAGGTCCTGGTCCAGGTCCTGGTTTAGGTCCAGGTCCAGGTCCAGGTCCCGGTCCTGCAGGTCCTGGTCCAGGTCCAGGTCCAGGTCCTGGTCCAGGTCCAGGTCCAGGTCCTGGTCCTGGTCCAGGTCCAGGTCCAGGTCCACCAGGGGTCTCCACAGGGACAGGGTTTTATTTATTTATTTCATAAACTTAAGATGTTTTTGTTTTATAATTGTTTATTAATTGAGGATTTAACAATGAATTATTTTAATTTTAACTCTTTTTTTATTTTATTCTAAAGCTGAGTCTAAAATGTAAATAAATAGAAATCATATCAGATATTGAACGAGAGGTGTTTTCTGTTTTCATGAATCAATCATCAATAAATCTTTATGTGTAACTTGTTAAAACATTAAAGTCAAATATAAAATATTCAAATAAAAACGTTAAAAATAAGATTAAAGTGTTTTTATGTTTCGTTCTGAACAGGTGGTGTTTCAGCTGCACAAGAGCACAATTCATCTATTTATTCACTCATTCATTCATCCATCCATTCACTCATTCATTCATTCATTCATTCATCCACATATTCATTCATCCATTCATTCAACCATCCATTCATTCACAAATTCATCCACTCATTCATTCATCCATCCACCCATCCATCCATTCATTCATCCACTCATTCATTCATCCATCCATCCATCCATCCATCTATCCATTCACTCATTCATTCATCCATTCATTCACTTATTCATTCATTCAACCATTCATCCATTTATTCATCATCCATTCATCCACACATTCATTCATCCATTCATTCATCCATTCATTCAATCATCCATTCATTCATAAATTCATCAATTCATCCATCCACCCATTCGTTCATCCATCCATTCATCCATCCACCCATCCATCCACTCATCCATTCATTCACAAATTCATCCACTCATCCATCCATCCATTCATTCATCCACTCATTCATTCATCCATCCATCCATTCATCTATCCATTCACTCATTCATCCATTCATTCACTTATTCATTCATTCAACCATTCATCCATTCATTCATCATCCATTCATCCACACATTCATTCATCCATTCATTCATCCATTCATTCAATCATCCATCCACCCATTCATTCATCCATCCATTCATCCATCAATTCAGTCATCTATCCATCCATCCACTCATCCATCCATCCATCCATTCATTCATCATCCATTCATTCACAAATTCATCCATTCATTCATCTATCCATTCACTCATTCATTCATCCATTCATTCACTTATTCATTCATTCAACCATTCATCCATCCATTCATTCATCATCCATTCATTCATAAATTCATCCATCCATTCACTTATTCATTCATTCAACCATTCATCCATTCATTCATAAATTCATTCATCCATTCATTCATCTATCCATTCATTCACAAATTCATCCACTCATTCATTCATCCATCCATCATTCATCCACTCATTCATTCATCCATCCATCCATTCATCTATCCATTCAGTCATTCATTCATCCATTCATTCACTTATTCATTCATTCAACCATCCAAGTGATCGCTGCGACCTTCGTGGTGCTCGATACCCGGAGACTGTTGGGGGGGCTGATAAGAGGGGGGCCCGGGAAGGCGTTGAGATGAAGGAGGTGTGTTGTAAGTGTGTGTGTGTGAGCGGTAAGTCCGTGAACTTCGCTCAGAGCTGCTCTCAGCCAATGTCCTTGATGTTATCAGACGGCTCGGTCAGTTCTGATCCAGGTCCACAGATGTTCCTGGAGAGGGGAGGGCTAGTGGGGGCAGAGCATCTTGTTTACATTCCACCAGGAAGATTGTGACTGGAGCAGCAGGCCAAGCTGCTCTGTCAAGGTCAGATTATAGAATCAACAATTGTATTGAAAGAACAGACGGACTCAGTAATTTTCCGTCTGCCTTCAGTCTCTGGTTCATCAGCGGCGACTCCAATCAGACGAATTTGTGATCAATTTCCACCAAGCTGAGCTTCCAACTTCTCCAAGGTCTTCTCCATCTTGCCAATGAGCTCAAAGACCGCTGCTAGCCTGCAATTCTGTTCAAGAATCACATCCAGCTTACGGCTCTGCTCTCCCAGCGTTAAAGTCTGAGTGTTGGTCCAGAGCTTGTCCCCTCAGCCACGTCCGGCAGCTCAGAAAGAGCCAAAACAGCTGTCGACGACTTACGCCTTTGTCAATAAACCAGGAATCCCCCAGCTCGAAGCAGCAGAAATCCTGTTATCATTAATCCATGAATCATCTTCAACGTCCTCGTCCGACAGAATCAACAGGCACAGGATCCTCCAATGTTTCCAGGAATCCATCATGTATCTGGCAAAAAATGTCCCGTCGGGGCAGGAGGGCTCCCTTACCCCCTGACTTCTCGTCGCAAAAATTTGGTCAATTGTGCTGAGAGACCAGTTAATCAATTCCATGATTGTAGAGTTTGGGAGGAGTGAAAAGGAGAGACTCTGAAGACGAGACGGGACAAAAGCAGTAGCAGAGCAGATAGATAAGGGAGAGGAGCAGAAGAAGCGTCCGCCTTCGTCGAGAGCCGCAAAAAGAAGCATCCACTTATCCATTCATCCATCAATCCATTCACTTATTCATTCATTCATCCATCCATCCATCCATTCACTCATTCATTCATCCATTCATTCACAAATTCATCCACTCATTCATCCATCCATCCATCCATTCATTCATTCATTCATTCATTCATTCATTCATTCATTCATTCATTCATTCATTCATTCATCCATTCATTCATCCATTCATTCAATCATCCATCCACCCATTCATTCATCCATCCATTCATCCATCAATTCAGTCATCTATCCATCCATCCATTCATTCATCATCCATTCATTCACAAATTCATCCATTCACTCATTCATCATCCATTCATTCATAAATTCATCCATCCATTCACTTATTCATTCGTTCAACCATTCATCCATCCATTCATTCATCATCCATTCATTCATAAATTCATTCATCCATTCATTCATCTATCCATTCATTCACAAATTCCTCCACTCATTCATTCATCCATCCATCCATTCATCTATCCATTCAGTCATTCATTCATCCATTCATTCACTTATTCATTCATTCAACCATCCAAGTGATCGCCGCGACCTTCGTGGCGCTCGATACCCGGAGACTGTTGGGGGGGCTGATAAGAGGGGGGCCCGGGAAGGCGTTGAGATGAAGGAGGTGTATTTATCATTGTGTGTGTGTGAGCGGTAAGTCCGTGAACTTCGCTCAGAGCTGCTCTCAGCCAATGTCCTTGATGTTATCAGACGGCTCGGTCAGTTCTGAAACAGGTCCACAGATGTTCCTGGAGAGGGGAGGGTTAGTGGGGGCAGAGCAACTTGTTTTCATTCCACCAGGGAGATTGTGACTGGAGCAGCGGGCCAAGCTGCTCTATCAAGGTCAGATTATAGAATCAACAATTGTATTGAAAGAACAGACGGACTCAGTAATTTTCCGTCTGCTTTTAGTCTCTGGTTCATCAGCGGCGGCTCCAATCAGACGAATTTGTGATCAATTTCCACCAAGCCGAGCTTCCAACTTCTCCAAGGTCTTCTCCATCTTGCCAATGAGCTCAAAGACGCCGCCAGCCTGAGATTCTGTTCAAGAATCACATCCAGCTTACGGCTCTGCTCTCCCAGCGTTAAAATCTGAGTGTTGGTCCAGAGCTTATCCCCTCAGCCACGTCCGGCAGCTCAAAGAGCCAAAACAGCTGTCGACGACTTACGCCTTTGTCAATAAACCAGGAATCCCCCAGCTCGAAGCAGCAGAAATCCTGTTATCATTAATCCATGAAGCATCTTCAACGTCCTCGACAGACAGGATCAACAGGCACAGGATCCTCCAATGTTTCCAGGAATCCATCATGTATCTGGCAAAAAATGTCCCGTCGGGGCAGGAGGGCTCCCTTACCCCCTGACTTCTCGTCGCAAAAATTTGGTAAATTGTGCTGAGAGACCAGTTAATCAATTCCATGATTGTAGAGTTTCGGAGGAGTGAAAAGGAGAGGCTCTGAAGACGAGACGGGACAAAAGCAGTAGCAGGACAGATAGGGAGGGAGAGGAGCAGAAGAAGCGTCCGCCTTCGTCGAGAGCCGGAAAAAGAAGCATCCACTTATCCATTCATCCATCCATCCATTCACTTATTCATTCATTCATCCATCCATCCATCCATTCACTCATTCATTCATCCATTCATTCACAAATTCATCCACTCAACCATCCATCCATCCATTCAACCATGCACTCAATGCATTTATGCATTGAGTGCATCCATCCATCCACTAATTAATGAATCCACTCATTCATCCATCCATCCATCCATTCATCCATTCACTCATTCATTCATCCATTCATTCACAAATTCATCCACTCATTCATCCATCCATCCATCCATTCATTCATTCATTCATTCATTCATTCATTCATTCATTCATTCATTCATTCATTCATTCATTCATTTTATCAGACTAAACAGTTGTGTAAAGGATTTCCATGCATCCTTCCGCTAAAGTTAACACACATGTTTATGGTCAAACAACCGTTACATTGTTTTATATTCTGAAAATAAACTCACTTGAGGGGAAAAGTTCAGTTTCAGCTACATTTGTAATGTTTTAGAAGTAAATAATCATTTATTTACTAAAAGTATTTTCTTTTCAAATCAAAATCATGTATAAAAAGGTTAAGGAGGAAACTCCTGTAGTTGCCCTTTCTGGCCACCAGAGGGCGACAGAGAACGTGGAAGAGCTGAGTCTGTAACTCTGAAAACCAGAGACTTTTTACTCCGATTTAAATCAGGATCTTCAACCTTTTTTATCCTTGAATGAGAGAAAAACAGAGCAGGACCCGCTTGGAATTCTTATTTTTTCCCTTTTTTTTTAATGTGTCAAGTTTTAAGTCTGGTTTAGAATAACTGTTGAATGTGTTTTATTCTGCTTTTATCACCTTGTTAACCATTTCCTGACTGGGTTATTATAATATATATAATAATAACTGTTGAATGTGTTTTATTCTGCTTCTATAATTCCTGACTGGGTTATTAGCTACATGTGTTTACGGTTGATGAAACTTTGTCCTCGTCAGACGTGGAAGGAGTAACGTTAGGTCGAGCTGGAACGTTACAATCTCCAGCTTTAGACTTCGTTATTGTCACTAATTTATCCTTCAGGTCTAACTAGTTAAATATGAAATAGACAAGTTAATTTAGCAGAGAATTTTCTTTTCTTAAACAGCTAGCTAGCTGGTTTTTCCGCTCTAAAGTTGACATTAGTCACATGACTCACGTCATGGAATCATTTATGTAGAGTTGTATTGTATATGTTTTCTCAATCATATATATGTATATATATATATATATATATATATATATATATATATATATATATATATATATATATATATATATATATAGCCTATATATATATATATTTTTTTTTTTTTCAACTCTCACAAATTATTTTGGTTAAAATGGCCTTTATTTCTTGTTAAGTTGTTGGACCCCCTGCAGGACCTCCGTCAGACATCAGAGATGTACGAGGGGAGACTCACGGGTCCACCGATCGTCCCAGGTTCCCTGTTGGGCCTTCGTGAATGTTGTAGATGTTTGCAAACAACTCCTAACAGAAGCGTCCTCACTATGGGCTCAAATTAAATCCATAAATATTTAGTATCTGTAAATAAACTTTGTACTTGTAGAGATATTTGGTCCATGTGCAAAAAAATGTTTGTACTTGTAGAAATATTTTGTGCATGTAGAACATTTTTGTAGCTGTGGAATTAATTTGTCTGTGTGCAACATTGGGGAGATATATATTGTTTTTCGATACTACCTTGTTCTCTATAGCTGATATAACATGAATTACTCCTATGTGGGATCAAGTTCTTAACACAAAAAAAAACAAAAAAAAAAACGAAAATAAACCCGAAACACACCAGAAAAAACCCCGGAAAATAAACTCGAAAAAACCTGAAAAAACCCTGAAAATAAACCCGAATAAACCCGAAAATAAACCTGAAACACACCCGAAAAAAAAAACAGAAAAAAACCCGAAACACACCCGAAAAAAACCCGAAAATAAACCCGAAAAAACCCTAAACACACCTGAAAATAAACCCGAAGAAACCCAAATTAATTCCACAGCTACAAAAATGTTCTACACATGCACAAAATATTTCTATAAGTACCAATTTTTTTTTGCAAATGCACAAAATATTTCTACAAGTACAAATATTTTTTGCACATGCACAAAATATTTCTACAAGTACAAATATTTTTTGCACATGCACAAAATTTCTACAAGAACAAAGTTTATTTACAGATACAAAATATTTATGGCTTTAATTTGAGCCCACACCTCACGCTCATGTTGGAGAGGTTTCTTGAGGTCGTGAGATCGTGAGGTCACGGATCGTACCGGGTCTCAGTGGATCCAGAACCTCAGGACGACTAGAACAGACATGGGAAACTACGGCCCCCCGGGCACATACGGGGTAGGGTTAGGCTTTTTAATCCGGCCCGCCGGACTCGTCCAAATTATAAATTATAATAAAAACCTTGTTCATTTTCCACTTTTCCCTGCAATGCCCACATTTCCCCAACAGATGGCGCATGTGCACCCAAACACATTGACCGTTGTTGGAGCGGCTCGTATTTCATTTAGTTTCATGTCGCCATTCGAGCCCTTCTGTAAGAAATCGAGCAAGGTCAGGATAATCCAGCCATGATTTTGCGGGGTTTAACACAATTACACAATTGAGCTCGAGTATTTCGTTGAGTAATAATATGTTTTGAATGTTGAAAGTGATTCCATTCCTTTTTTAATAAATGTTGATTTCTTTAACTTTGTACCATTGATTGAAACGTATTAAAAACAGAAGTAATCTCCAGGCTGGATAAATCACAATGTAGGCTATGCTATTTTAATCTATTTACATTTTCTTCCTTCCAGTTTTGTGAAAAATAGTGTGTAAACGCCATATCTTGCATATTCCTTGAGACAAACTTATCAACTAATAAGGGCTATTTTGCATATTTGAAAGACAATCTTCAGTGCAAATCTGTTAATAAATCAGATTGTACATTTATTCAACTATAACCTCTGCAGAGTTCTGTCAGGTGGTGCCTAACCTGGTTGCTAGGCAACATCCCGACCAATGAGGCCAGTCCCTACGGAGAAACAACAGACGTCACGTGACCTGTATGTGCATGTGAGGACGGAGTTTCCATCGCTGTTTCGTGAACTATTCCCTTGAAACTGCCTGGAAATCCAGCTCGTGCCAGTTTTTACATTTCCCCCTAGGAGGAACTCTCGCACCACAGTTCCAGGGGAGAGCTACGTCTTTCAGTGCCATATCCCGTTATCGTACTCGTACCTCATCCCGTTATCGTACTCGTACCTCATCCCGTTATCGTTATCGTACCTCGTCCCGTTATCGTACTCGTACCTCATCTCGTTATCGTACTCGTACCTCATCCCGTTATCGTACCTCATCCCGTTATCGTACTCGTACCTCGTCCCGTTATCGTACTCGTACCTCATCCCGTTATCGTACTCGTACCTCATCCCGTTATCGTACTCGTACCTCATCCCGTTATCGTACCTCATCCCGTTACCGTACTCGTACCTCATCTCGTTATCGTACTCGTACCTCATCCTGTTATCGTACTCGTACCTCGTCCCGTTATCGTACTCGTACCTCATCTCGTTATCGTACTCGTACCTCATCCTGTTATCGTACTCGTACCTCATCCCGTTATCGTACTCGTACCTCATCTCGTTATCGTACTCGTACCTCATCTCGTTATCGTACTCGTACCTCATCTCGTTATCATACTCGTACCTCATCCCGTTATCGTACCTCATCCCGTTATCGTACTCGTACCTCATCCCGTTATCGTACTCGTACCTCATCCCGTTATCGTACTCGTACCTCATCCCGTTATCGTACCTCATCCCGTTATCGTACTCGTACCTCATCCCGTTATCGTACTTGTACCTCATCCCGTTTTCGTACTCGTACCTCATCCCGTTATCGTACTCGTACCTCATCCCGTTATCGTACTCGTACCTCATCCCGTTATCGTACTCGTACCTCATCCCGTTATCGTACTCGTACCTCATCCCGCTATCGTACTCGTACCTCATCCCGTTATCGTACTTGTACCTCATCCCGTTATCGTACTCGTACCTCATCCCGTTATCGTACTCGTACCTCATCCCGTTATCGTACTCGTACCTCATCCCGTTATCGTACCTCATCCCGTTATCGTATCATACCTCATCCCGTTATCGTACTCGTACCTCATCCCGTTATCGTACTCGTACCTCATCCCGTTATCGTACCTCATCCCGTTATCGTACTCGTACCTCATCCCGTTATCGTACTCGTACCTCATCCCGTTATCGTACTCGTACCTCATCCCGTTATCGTACTCGTACCTCATCTCGTTATCGTACTTGTACCTCATCCCGTTATCGTACTCGTACCTCATCCCGTTATCGTACCTCATCCCGTTATCGTACTCGTACCTCATCCCGTTATCGTACTCGTACCTCCTCCCGTTATCGTACTCGTACCTCATCTCGTTATCGTACTCGTACCTCATCCCGTTATCGTACCTCATCCCGTTATCGTACTCGTACCTCGTCCCGTTATCGTACTCGTACCTCATCCCGTTATCGTACTCGTACCTCATCCCGTTATCGTACTCGTACCTCATCCCGTTATCGTATCGTACCTCATCCCGTTATCGTACTCGTACCTCATCCCGTTATCGTACTCGTACCTCATCCCGTTATCGTACCTCATCCCGTTATCGTACTCGTACCTCATCTCGTTATCGTACTCGTACCTCATCTCGTTATCGTACTCGTACCTCATCCCGTTATCGTACTCGTACCTCATCTCGTTATCGTAACTCATCTCGTTATCGTACTCGTACCTCGTCCCGTTATCGTACTCGTACCTCATCTCGTTATCGTACTCGTACCTCATCCCGTTATCGTACTCGTACCTCATCTCGTTATCGTACTCGTACCTCATCCCGTTATCGTACTCGTACCTCATCTCGTTATCGTACTCGTACCTCGTCCCGTTATCGTACTCGTACCTCATCCCGTTATCGTACTCGTACCTCATCCCGTTATCGTATCGTACCTCATCCCGTTATCGTACTCGTACCTCATCCCGTTATCGTACCTCATCTCGTTATCGTACTCGTACCTCATCCCGTTATCGTACTCGTACCTCATCTCGTTATCGTACTCGTACCTCATCTCGTTATCGTACTCGTACCTCATCCCGTTATCGTACTCGTACCTCATCTCGTTATCGTAACTCATCTCGTTATCGTACTCGTACCTCATCCCGTTATCGTACTCGTACCTCATCTCGTTATCGTACTCGTACCTCATCCCGTTATCGTACTCGTACCTCATCCCGTTATCGTACTCGTACCTCATCTCGTTATCGTACTCGTACCTCATCCCGTTATCGTACTCGTACCTCATCTCGTTATCGTACTCGTACCTCATCCCGTTATCGTACTCGTACCTCATCTCGTTATCGTACTCGTACCTCATCCCGTTATCGTACCTCATCTCGTTATCGTACTCGTACCTCATCCCGTTATCGTACTCGTACCTCATCCCGTTATCGTACTCGTACCTCATCCCGTTATCGTACTCGTACCTCATCCCGTTATCGTACTCCTAGCTTATACCGTTATGGTATCGTGTGTTCCGTGTCTCATGGTTCCTCTTCTTCCTCCTGCAGACACTTTTCCTCCTACTCCACCAGACCGACCATCTACCGAGCAGCCGCCTCCGACGGGGGCAGCGCCAAGGCCTACGTCTGAGTCCAGGTCCGGGTCTGGGTCCTGGTCCAGGTCTGGGTCCTGGTCCAGGTCCAGGTCCAGGTCCAGGTCCTGGTCCTGGTCCGGGTCCAGGTCCAGGTCCAGGTCCTGGTCCTGGTTTAGGTCCAGGTCCAGGTCCTGCAGGTCCTGGTCCTGGTCCTGGTCCGGGTCCAGGTCCAGGTCCAGGTCCAGGTCCAGGTCCAGGTCCGGGTCCAGGTCCACCAGGGGTCTCCACTGGGACAGGGTTTTATTTATTTATTTCATAAACTTAAGATGTTTTTGTTTTATAATTGTTGATTAATTGAGGATTTAACAATGAATTATTTTAATTTTAACTCTTTATTTTGTTCAAAAGCAGCTGAGTCTAAAATGTAAATAAATAGAAATCATATCAGATATTGAACGAGAGGTGTTTTCTGTTTCCATGAATCAATCATCAATAAATCTTTATGTGTAACTTGTTAAAAAATTAAAGTCAAATATAAAATATTCCAATAAAAACGTTAAAAATAAGATTAAAGTGTTTTTATGTTTCGTTCTGAACAGGTGTGTGTTTCAGCTGCAAGAGAGCACAATTCATCTATTCATTCACTCATTCATCTATTCATTCATCCATTCATCCACTCATTCATCCACTCATTCATTCATCTATTCATTCATCCACATATTCATTCATCCATTCATTCAATCATCCATTCATTCAATCATTCAATCATCCATTCATTCATTCATTCATTCATTCATCCATTCATTCAATCATTCATCCATCCATTCATTCATCCACATATTCATTCATTCATTCATTCACTTATTCATTCATTCATTCAACCATTCATCCATTCATTCATAAATTCATCCATTCATCCATCCATTCATCCATCCATCCATTCACTTATTCATTTATTCATTCAACCATTCATCCATCCTTCCATTCATCCATCCATTCATCCATCCATCATTCACTCATCCATACATCCATCCATTCATTCATCCACTCATCCATCCATTCATTCATCCATCCATCCATTCATTCATCTATCCATTCATCCATTCACTCATTCATTCATCCATCCATCCATTCAATCATGCATTCAATGCATTTATGCATTCAATGCATCCATCCATCCACTAATTCATTCATCCACTCAGCCATCCATCCATTCATCATCAACTCATTCATCCATTCATTTCTTGATTCATTCATTCATCCATCCACCCATCCTTCCATTCATTGATTCATTCAAGCATCCAACCATCCATTAATCTATCTATCTATCCATCCATTCATTCATTCATTCATTCATTCATTCATTCATTCATTCATTCATTCATCCATTCATTCATTCATTCATTCATTCATTCATTCATTCATTCATTCATTCATTCATCCATCCATTCATTCATTCATTCATTCATTCATTCATCCATTCATTCATTCATTCATTCATTCATTCATTCATTCATTCATTCATTCATTCATTCATTCATTTTATCAGACTAAACGGTCGTTTAAAGGATTTCCATGCATCCTTCCACTAAAACAACACACATGTTTATGGTCAAACAACCGTTACATTGTTTTATATTCTGAAAATAAACTCACTTGAGGGGAAAAGTTCAGTTTCAGATACATTTTTTATGTTTTAGAAGTAAATAATCATTTATTTACTAAAAGTATTTTCTTTTCAAATCAAAATCATGTATAAAAAGGTTAAGGAGGAAACTCCTGTAGTTGCCCTTTCTGGCCACCAGAGGGAGACAGAGAACGGAAGAGCTGAGTCTGTAACTCTGAAAACCAGAGACTTTTTACTCCGATTTAAATCAGGGTCTTCAACCTTTTTTATCCTTGGAGGAGAGAAAAACAGCGCAGGACCCGCTTGGAATTCTTATTTTTTCCCTTTTTTTAAAAAAATGTGTCAAGTTTTAAGTCTGGCTCATAATAACATTTAGATGTGTTTTATTCTGCTTTTATCACCTTATTAACCAGTTCCTGACTGGGTTATTAGGGCCCGAGCACTTGCAGTGCGAAGGCCCTATTGTATTTGCAGGAATTTTTAGGGCCCGAGCACCTTCAGTGCGAAGGCCCTATTGTATCTGTAGGAATTATTTGTATTTTTTTTATTAGGGCCCGAGCACCTTCAGTGCGAAGGCCCTATTGTATTTGCAGGAATTTTTATTATTATTATTTTCCTGACAAAGTGAAGGCCTTTTTGCCCCCCTTAACGTGCCCAAAAAGTCACCAAATTTTGCACCCTAGTCAGGCCTGGCGAAAAATTTGATATTTAATGGTTTGCATTAATGGGCGTGGCAAAATGGCTCAACAGCGCCCCCTTGAAAACTTTGTGCCTCAAGCCCCACGATACGGTTTGACGTACATGCACGAAAATCGGTACACACCTGTATCAGTACACAACTTAAAGAAAAGTCTCTTGGGGTCATGCCCGAAACCGAACAGGATGTCGGCCATTTTGAATTAGTCGTGTCATTTTGGCGAAATTTATGCCATTCCTTCAAAAGTTAATTCAGCCCGAACCGTAACGTGCCCCCAAGTGTGTTATACATCAAAATGTGCGTCTCCATCCTGCGACAACACGCATTACTTTTCTCTTTCAAAAGCGTTACCGTGGCGGCGCTAGACGCCAAAAAGCGCGGCCACCCTTCATCTGATTGGTTCGACAGAAAAAACTTTGTGCCTCAAGCCCCATAATACGGTTTGACGTACATGAACGAAAATCGGTACACACCTGTATCATGTCACAACTTAAAGAAAAGTCTCTTGGCACCATGGCCGAAACCGAACAGGAAGTCGGCCATTTTGAACATTCTGAATTAATTGCGTAATTTTGGAGCAATATATGCCATTCCTTCGAGAGTTAATTCAGCCCGAACCGTATCGTGAACCCAGATGTGTTATACATCAAAATGTGCGTCTCCATCCTGCGACTACACGCATTACTTTTCTCTTTCGAAAGTGTTACCGTGGCGACGCTAGACGCCAACAAGCGCAACCCCCTTCATCTGATTGGTCCATATTTGATAGTTCCCCAAAAGGCACCAAATTTGGCATGCAAGACAGGCCTGGCGATACATTTGATATTTAATGGTTTGCATTAATGGGCGTGGCAAAATGGCTCAACAGCGCCCCCCGGAAAACTTTGTGCCTCAAGCCCCACAATACGGTTTGACGTACATGCACGAAAATCGCTACACACCTGTATCATGGCACAACTTAAAGAAAAGTCTCTTGGAGCCATGGCCGAAACCGAACAGGATGTCAGCCATTTTGAATAAATTGTGTCATTTTGGCGAAATTTATGCCATTCCTTCGGCAGTTAATTCAGCCCGAACCGTAACGTGCCCCCAGGTGTGTTATACATCAAAATGTGCGTCTACATCCTGCGAAACCACGCATTACTTTTCTCTTTCAAAAGTGTTACTGTGGCGATGCTAGATGCCAAAAGGCGCGCCCCCCTTCATGTGATTGGTCCATATTTGATAGTTCTCCAAAAGTCACCAAATTTTGCATGCAAGCCAGGCCTGGCGATAAATTTGATATTTCATGGTTTGCATTAGTGGGCGTGGCCTAACGGCTCAACAGCGCCCCTTAGAATACTTTTCTCTGCCATAACTTTTGAATGGTTTGACATAGAGAGTCGCAGGTGGTGTCATCTGATTCTTTATGGAGTCCTTGACCTTCATTGGCCAGAATTAGCCCCACCTCTTCTTCTGATTGGTTGTCCCTTTTTTCTGCTATAACTTTTTAATGGTTTGACATAGGAAGTCGTGGATGGTGTCATGGGACTCTGTAATGAGTTCTTAAGCTTTGTTGGCCTTAATTAGCCCCGCCCCTTTTTCTGATTGGTTGTCCCGATTTTCTGCTATAACTTTGGAATGGTTTTACATAGAGAGTCGTGGGTGGTGTCATCAGATTCTGTATGGAGTCCTTGACCTTCATTGGCCTGAATTAGCCCCGCCCCTTCTTCTGATTGGTTGTCCCTTTTTTCTGCTATAACTTTTGAATGGTTTGACATAGGAAGTCGTGGGTGGTGTCTTTTCTGATATGCTTATGGGGGCGGTGGCCGTGAGTGCGAGGGCCCGTTCATTGCTGCTTGCAGCTTTAATTATTATTCTTATTATTTTTCTGACGAAAGGAGGGCCTTTTTGCCCCCCTAAACGTGCCCAAAAAGTCACCAAATTTTGCACCCAAGCCAGGCCTGGCGAAAAATTTGATATTTAATGGTTTGCATTAATGGGCGTGGCAAAATGGCTCAACAGCGCCCCCTTGAAAACTTTGTGCCTCAAGCCCCACGATACGGTTTGACGTACATGCACGAAAATCGGTACACGCCTGTATCATGACGTAACTTAAAGAAAAGTCTCTTGGCGTCATGCCCGAAACCGAACAGGATGTCGGCCATTTTGAATTAATTGTGTCATTTTGGCGAAATTGATGCCATTCCTTCGGCAGTTAATACGGCCCGAACCGTAACGAGCACCCAGGTGTGTTATACATCAAAATGTGCGTCTCCATCCTCCGACGCCACGCATTACTTTTCTCTCTCAAAAGCGTTACCGTGGCGACGCTAGACGCCAAAAAGCGCGCCCACCCTTCATCTGATTGGTTCAGACAGAAAAAACTTTGTGCCTCAAGCCCCATAATACGGTTTGACGTACATGAACGAAAGTCGGTACACACCTGTATCATGTTGCAACTTACAGAAAAGTCTCTTGGCACCATGGTCGAAACCAAACAGGAAGTCGGCCATTTTGAACATTCTGAATGAATCACGTAATTTTGGAGCAATATATGCCATTCCTTCGAGAATTAATACAGCCCGAACCGTAACATGAACCCAGATGTGTTATACATCAAAATGTGCGTCTCTATCCTGCGACTACACGCATTACTTTTCTCTTTCAAAAGTGTTACCGTGGCGACGCTAGACGCCAAAAAGCCCGCCACCCTTCATCTGATTGGTCCATATTTGATAGTTCTCCAAAAGTCACCAAATTTTGCATGCAAGCCAGGCCTGGCGATACATTTGATATTTCATGGTTTGCATTAATGGGCGTGGCCTAACGGCTCAACAGCGCCCCCTAGAAAACTTTTCTCTGCCATAACTTTTGAATGGTTTCACATAGAGAGTCGTGGGTGGTGTCATGGGACTCTGTAACGAGTCCTTAAGCTTCGTTGGCCTTAATTAGCCCCGCCCCTTCTTCTGATTGGTTGTCCCGATTTTCTGCTATAACTTTTGAATGGTTTGACATAGAGAGTCGTGGGTGGTGTCATCAGATTCTTTATGGAGTCCTTTACCTTCATTGGCCTGAATTAGCCCCGCCCCTTCTTCTGATTGGTTGTCTTTTTTTATAATAAAATCGCCGCGAGCCGCCAGTTGCTCTCGCGCTGACTCCCGCTTCCTGATTCAAACATCTGCCGGCCCCGCCCCCTGACCAATCAGTGGCGAGTAGGGTGATGACGGCCCCGCCCCCCGACCAATCAGTGGCGAGTAGGGTGATGACGGCCCCGCCCCCCGACCAATCAGTGGCGAGTATGGTGATGACGGCCCCGCCCCCGACCAATCAGTGGCGAGTAGGGTGATGACGGCCCCGCCCCCCGACCAATCAGTGGCGAGTATGGTGATGACGGCCCCGCCCCCCGACCAATCAGTGGCGAGTAGGGTGATGACGGCCCCGCCCCCCGACCAATCAGTGGCGAGTAGGGTGATGACGGCCCCGCCCCCCGACCAATCAGTTCCCTGTAATGTGGTGACCTCAGAAATATTCCCGGCTCAGCCCGGTTACAACCTTGGCAGAATGGTTACAGAAAAAGTAATAATTTAAATAGTAGGGTTTTACTAATATTTATAACTTACAAATATTTAAAAAATTAGGAGAAAAAAGTTCCAGACATTTTATCGCTATGTTGGTCTGTCCTAACCCAGTAGGTCAAATGAAAGGAATAGCTGAGACTTGGCTCAGCCAGATTATTGCGGTCTATGGTGCCAGAGGTTGGGAGTTCAAGCCTGGCAATATGCTGAAATTTTTGTCAGCAATTTTTGTGTTTTTTTTACATCAAAATGTTCGTCTCTGTCCTGTGACGACGCACATTACTTCTCTCTTTCAAAAGTGTTACCGTGGCGACGCTAGACGCGAAAAAGCGCTCGTCCCCTTCATCTGATTGGTCCATATTTGATAGTTCTCCAAAAGTCACCAAATTTTGCATGCAAGCCAGGCCTGGCGATACATTTGATATTTCATGGTTTGCATTAATGGGCGTGGCCTAACGGCTCAACAGCGCCCCCTAGAATACTTTTCTCTGCCATAACTTTTGAATGGTTTGACATAAAGAGTCGTGGGTGGTGTCATGGGACTCGGTATTGAGTCCTTGACCTTCATTGGCCTGAATTAGCCCCGCCCCTTCTCCTGATTGGTTGTCCCGATTTTCTGCCATAACTTTTGAATGGTTTGACATAGAGAGTCGTGGGTGGTGTCATCAGATTCTGTATGGAGTCCTTGACCTTCATTGGCCTGAATTAGCCCCGCCCCTTCTTCTAATTGGTTGTCCCTTTTTTCTGCTATAACTTTTGAATGGTTTGACATAGGAAGTCGTGGGTGGTGTCATTTCTGATATGCTTATGTGGGGCGGTGGCCGTGAGTGCGAGGGCCCGTTCATCGCTGCTTGCAGCTTTAATTATTATTATTTTTCTTCTGACAAAGTGATGGCCTTTTTGCCCCCCTTAACATGCCCAAAAAGTCACCAAATTTTGCACCCAAGTCAGGCCTGGGGAAAAATTTGATATTTAATGGTTTGCATTAATGGGCGTGGTAAAATGGCTCAATAGCGCCCCCTTGAAAACTTTGTGCCTCAAGCCCCACAATACGGTTTGATGTACATGCACGAAAATCGGTACACACCTGTATCATGGCGCAACTTAAAGAAAAGTCTCTTGGCGTCATGCCCGAAACCGAACAGGAAGTCGGCCATTTTGAAATAATCGTGTCACTTTGGCGCAATTTATGCCATTCCTTCGGCAGTTAATTCAGCCCGAACCGTAATGTGCACCCAGGTGTGTTATACATCAAAATGTGCGTCTCCATCCTGCGACCACACGCATTACTTTTCTCTTTCAAAAGCGTTACCGTGGCGACGCTAGATGCCAAAAGGCGCGCCCACCTTTCATCTGGTTGGTTCAGACGGAAAAAACTTTGCGCCTCAAGCCCCATAATACGGTTTGATGTACATGAACGAAAATTGGTACACTCCTGTATCATGTTGCAACTAAAAGAAAAGTCTCTTGGCGCCATGGCCGAATCCGAACAGGAAGTTGGCCATTTTGAACATTCTGAATTAATTGCGTAATTTTGGAGCAATATATGCCATTCCTTCGAGAGTTAATTCAGCCCGAACCGTATCGTGAACCCAGATGTGTTATACATCAAAATGTGCGTCTCCATCCTGCGACTACACGCATTACTTTTCTCTTTCAAAAGTGTTACCTTGGCGACGCTAGACGCCAACAAGCGCACCCCCCCTTCATCTGATTGGTCCATATTTGATAGTTCCCCAAAAGGCACCAAATTTGGCATGCAAGCCAGGCCTGGCGATAAATTTGATATTTAATGGTTTGCATTAATGGGTGTGGCAAAATGGCTCAACAGCGCCCCCCGGAAAACTTTGTGCCTCAAGCCCCACAATACAGTTTGACGTACATGCACGAAAATCGCTACACACCTGTATCATGGCACAACTTAAAGAAAAGTCTCTTGGAGCCATGGCCGAAACCGAACAGGATGTCGGCCATTTTGAATAAATTGTGTCATTTTGGCGAAATTTATGCCATTCCTTCGGCAGTTAATTCAGCCCGAACCGTAACGTGCACCCAGGTGTGTTATACATCAAAATGTGCGTCTACATCCTGCGACACCACGCATTACTTTTCTCTTTCAAAAGTGTTACCGTGGCGACGCTAGACGCCAAAAGGCGCACCCCCCCTTCATTTGATTGGTCCATATTTGATAGTTCTCCAAAAGTCACCAAATTTTGCATGCAAGCCAGGCCTGGCGATAAATTTGATATTTCATGGTTTGCATTAATGGGCGTGGCTAACGGTTCAACAGCGCCCCCTAGAATACTTTTCTCTGCCATAACTTTTGAATGGTTTGACATAGAGAGTTGTGGGTGGTGTCATGGGACTCTGTAATGAGTCCTTAAGCTTCGTTGGCCTTAATTAGCCCCGCCCCTTCTTCTGATTGGTTGTCCCGATTTTCTGCTATAACTTTTGAATGGTTTGACATAGAGAGTCGTGGGTTGTGTCATTGTCACAAACGGTAGGTTCTTTTCGATCCCCAATAGACCACAGAGGCAGGTGGAAGGTTACAACACTTTATTCAGTAGTGAACAACAAGTAATATATTTTCGGCTCACTGGAGTAAAAGAAATCTGGGGGTTTAAGATCTGCCACCAATAATATTAACAACGGGAGGAGGGGACTCAAATTAAATAGCTTGGCCACCGGAATTAGACCGAGACCTGGATACACCACTGCACTGCAAGAAAGCAATCTCAGAACCAAAGGATCACAGCAAGGATCAAGGCATTAGCCAATGGAAACCCAACAATAAGTTCCCAAAATACACGCATGCAACACCGTTTAAAAGCATGTCTCGGGAAACGTCTATGGTGGCCCCAAACCCCTTCAACCCCCCTCCCTACAATCAAATCTCGTATCCCCCAGATAATGATGTCAGTCAGTGGCCCTAGAATAAAAAGAAGAAGAATTAAAAATGCTCAGCCGAGACAATATAATAAAAAAGGACCATAAGTAAAACTCTAAGAAAAGTCAGTGGTAAAAACCCATGGCCATACAATGAGCCAACAGTCTGTACTGGCCCGCCCAGGGCCTACAGTCTCTGCGCGCCTGGCTGTGTCCGCTGGGGGAGCTCTGGCGTCCCGCACCAGGAAAGCAGACGTGGGATCAGTCCGGCAGGTGAGGGGGCGGGGTCCGGCCGACTCTCACCGTCAGGAGAGAAACAGCGTCGGCCAGTCAAACCAGGCTGGAAGGCAGGGAAAGAGTGCGATCAGTGGACTGAATCATGAGACGTTAAAACTCACTGGTTCTCAAGCTCCAGGGTAGACCGTCCCTCTATGTGGGTAAATAGAGAGCGATGTTCCCAAACAGATGCGGTGATCAAGCCGGGGGTCCTGTCCACGTCCGGGAAGGCGAGCAGGAATCTCCGTCTGCGTCCAGCCTCCAGCACCTTGGCCTCTCTGCCGTGCGTCCTCTCTGCGTCCGGGAAGGCGAGCAGGAATCTCCGTCTGCATCCAGCCTCCAGCACCTTGGCTTCTCTGCCGTGCGTCCTCACTACGTCCTCTCCTGTGCCGCATCTGTTTCCTCTTTTTAATCACCGCTGTCCACCTGAGAGCCCTGATTGCAGGATTCGCTTCACCTGTGAACAGAGCACAAGGGAAGACACACCCACCCCTGTGCAATTGACAGCCAAGTCCCAGTTCAATGTTCTCCCACACACACACAGTTCACTGTCCACAATGTTTCCGATAAAAAACTGTTAAAATCATAGTTCAGTCGCTGTCAGCCGCGACATCATCAGATTCTTTATGGAGTCCTTGACCTTCATTGGCCTGAATTAGCCCCGCCCCTTCTTCTGATTGGTTGTCCCTATTTTCTGCTATAACTTTTTAAGGCTTTGACATAGAGAGTCGTGGGTGTTGTCATTTCTGATATGCTTATGGGGGGCGGTGGACGTGAGTGCGAGGGCCCGTTCATCGCTGCTTGCAGCTTTAATTATTATTATTAGGGCCCGAGCACCTTCAGTGCGAAGGCCCTATTGTATCTGTAGGAATTCTTCGCGTTATTATTATTATTTTTCTGACAAAAGGAAGGCCTTTTTGTCCCCCTAAACGTGCCCAAAAACTCACCAAATTTTGCATGCAAGTCAGGCCTGGTGAAAAATTTGATATTTAATGGTTTGCATTAATGGGCGTGGCAAAATGGCTCAACAGCGCCCCCTAGAAAACTTTGTGCCTCAAGCCCCACAATGCGGTTTGTCGTACATGCACGAAAATCGGTACACACCTGTATCATGGCGCAACTTAAAGAAAAGTCTCTGGACGTCATGTCGAGAAACCGAACAGGAAGTCGGCCATTTTGAATTAATCGTGTAATTTTGGCGAAATGTATGCCTTCCTTCGGCAGTTAATACGGCCCGAACCGTAACGTGCACCCAGGTGTGTTATACATCAAAATGTGCGTCTCCATCCTCTAACACCACGCATTACTTTTCTCTTTCAAAAGCGTTACCGTGGCGACGCTAGACGCCAAAAAGCGCGCCCACCCTTCATCTGATTGGTTCAAACAGAAAAAACTTTGAGCCTCAAGCCCCACAATACGGTTTGACGTACATGAACGAAAATCGGTACACACCTGTATCATGTCGCAACTTAAAGAAAAGTCTCTTGGCGCCATGGCCGAATCCGAACAGGAAGTCGGCCATTTTGAACATTCTGGATTAATCGCGTAATTTTGGAGCAATATATGCCATTCCTTCGAGAATTAATACGGCCCTAACCGTATCATGAACCCAGATGTGTTATACATCAAAATATGCGTCTCCATCCTGCGACTACGCGCATTACTTTTCTCTTTCAAAAGTGTTACCGTGGCGACGCTAGACGCCAACAAGCGCACCCCCCCTTCATCTGATTGGTCCATATTTGATAGTTCCCCAAAAGGCACCAAATTTGGCATGCAAGACAGGCCTGGCGATACATTTGATATTTAATGGTTTGCATTAATGGGCGTGGCAAAATGGCTCAACAGCGCCCCCCGGAAAACTTTGTGCCTCAAGCCCCACAATACGGTTTGACGTACATGCATGAAAATCGGTACACACCTGTATCATGGCACAACTTAAAGAAAAGTCTCTTGGAGCCATGGCCGAAACCCAACAGGAAGTCGGCCATTTTGAAATCTGATTGGTCCATATTTGATAGTTCTCCAAAAGTCACCAAATTTTGCATGCAAGACAGGCTTGGCGATAAATTTGATATTTCATGGTTTGCATTAATGGGCGTGGCCTAACGGCTCAACAGCGCCCCCTAGAATACTTTTCTCTGCCATAACTTTGGAATGGTTTGACATAGGGAGTCGTGGGTGGTGTCATCAAATTCTTTATGGAGTCCTTGACCTTCATTGGCCTGAATTAGCTCCGCCCCTTCTTCTGATTGGTTGTCCCTTTTTTCTGCTATAACTTTTGAATGGTTTGACATAGGAAGTCGTGGGTGGTGTCATGGGACTCTGTAATGAGTCCTTAAGCTTCGTTGGTCTTAATTAGCCCCGCCCCTTCTTCTGATTGGTTGTCCCTTATTTCTGCTATAACTTTTGAATGGGTTGACATAAGAAGTCGTGGGCTGTGTCATTACTGATATGCTCATGGGGGGCGGTGGCCGTGAGTGCGAGGGCCCGTTCATCGCTGCTTGCAGCTTTAATTATTATTATTCTTATTATTTTTCTGACGAAAGGAGGGCCTTTTTGCCCCCCTAAACGTGCCCAAAAAGTCACCAAATTTTGCACCCAAGCCAGGCCTGGCGAAAAATTTGATATTTAATGGTTTGCATTAATGGGCGTGGCAAAATGGCTCAACAGCGCCCCCTTGAAAACTTTGTGCCTCAAGCCCCACGATACGGTTTGACGTACATGCACGAAAATCGGTACACGCCTGTATCATGACGTAACTTAAAGAAAAGTCTCTTGGCGTCATGCCCGAAACCGAACAGGATGTCGGCCATTTTGAATTAATTGTGTCATTTTGGCGAAATTTATGCCATTCCTTCGGCAGTTAATACGGCCCGAACCGTAACAAGCACCCAGGTGTGTTATACATCAAAATGTGCGTCTCCATCCTCCGACACCACACATTACTTTTCTCTCTCAAAAGCGTTACCGTGGCGACGCTAGACGCCAAAAAGCGCGCCCACCCTTCATCTGATTGGTTCAGACCGAAAAAACTTTGTGCCTCAAGCCCCATAATACGCTTTGACGTACATGAACGAAAATCGGTACACACCTGTATCATGTCGCAACTTAAAGAAAAGTCTCTTGGCGCCATGGCCGAAACCGAACAGGAAGTCGGCCATTTTGAACATTCTGAATTAATCGCGTAATTTTGGAGCAATATATGCCATTCCTTCGAGAATTAATACGGCCTGAACCGTATCGTGCACCCAGATGTGTTATACATCAAAATGTGCGTCTCCATCCTGCGACTACACGCATTACTTTTCTCTTTCAAAAGTTTTACCGTGGCGACGCTAGACGCCAACAAGCGCACCCCCCCTTCATCTGATTGGTCCATATTTGATAGTTCCCCAAAAGGCACCAAATTTGGCATGCAAGCCAGGCCTGGCGGTAAATTTGATATTTTATGGTTTACATTAATGGGCGTGGCAAAATGGCTCAACAGCGCCCCCCGGAAAACTTTGTGCCTCAAGCCCCACAATACGGTTTGACGTACATGCACGAAAATCACTACACACCTGTATCATGGCACAACTTCAAGAAAAGTCTCTTGGAGCCATGGCCGAAACCGAACAGGAAGTCGGCCATTTTGAATTAATTGTGTAATTTTGGCGCAATTTATGCCATTCCTTCGGCAATTAATACGGCCCGAACCGTAATGTGCACCCAGGTGTGTTATACATCAAAATGTGCGTCTCCATCCTGGACTACACGCATTACTTTTCTCTTTCAAAAGTGTTACCGTGGCGACGCTAGACGCCAAAAGGCGCGCCCCCCCTTCATCTGATTGGTCCATATTTGATAGTTCTCCAAAAGTAATCAAATTTTGCATGCAAGTCAGACTTGGCGATACATTTGATATTTCATGGTTTGCATTAATGGGCGTGGCCTAACGGCTCAACAGCGCCCCCTAGAATACTTTTATCTGCCATAACTTTTGAATGGTTTGACATAGGAAGTTGTGGATGGTGTCATGGGACTCAGTAATGAGTCCTTAAGCTTCGTTGGCCTTAATTAGCCCCGCCCCTTCTTCTGATTGGTTGTCCCTTTTTTCTGCTATAACTTTTTAATGGTTTGATTCCCGCTTCCTGATTCAAACGTCTGCCGGCCCCGCCCCCCGACCAATCAGTGGCGAGTAGGGTGATGACGGCCCCGCCCCCCGACTAATCAGTGGCGAGTAGGGTGATGACGGCCCCGCCCCCCGACCAATCAGTGGCGAGTAGGGTGATGACGGCCCCGCCCCACGACCAATCAGCTGTTGTAATGTGGTGACGTTAGAAATAGCCCCTTGCTCAGCCCGATTAGAACCTCGGTAGAATGGTTACAGAAAAAGTAATAATAAAATAGTAGTGTTTTACTAATATTTATACCTTACAAATATTTAAAAAATTAGGAAAAAAAAGTTCCAGACATTATATCGCTATCTTGGTCTGTGCTAATCCAGTAAGTCAAAGTGAGGTATCAGCTGAGATATAGCTCAACCAGATCATTGCGGTCTTTGGTGCTGGTGGTTGGGAGTTCGAGCCTGGCAGGATGCTGAAATTTTTGTAAGCAAATTTTGTGTTTTTTTACATCAAGTTGTGCGTCTCTTTCCTGCGACGACGCACATTACTTTTCTCTTTCAAAAGTGTTACCGTGGCGACGCTAGACGTGAAAAAGCGCTCGTCCCCTTCATCTGATTGGTCCATATTTGATAGTTCTCCAAAAGTCACCAAATTTTGCATGCAAGCCAGGCCTGGTGATACATTTGATATTTAATGGTTTGCATTAATGGGCGTGGCCTAACGGCTCAACAGCGCCCCCTAGAATACTTTTCTCTGCCATAACTTTTGAATGGTTTGACATAGGAAGTTGTGGGTGGTGTCATGGGACTCTGTAATGAGTCCTTCATTGGCCTGAATTAGCCCCGCCCCTTCCTCTGATTGGTTGTTCCTTTTTTCTGCTATAACTTTTGAATGGGTTGACATAGAGAGTCGTGGGTGGTGTCATTTCTGATATGCTTATGGGGGGCGGTGGACGTGAGTGCGAGGGCCCGTTCATCGCTGCTTGCAGCTTTAATTATAATAATAACTGTTGAATGTGTTTTATTCTGCTTCTATAATTCCTGACTGGGTTTTTAGCTACACGTGTTTACGGTTGATGAAACTTTGTCCTCGTCAGACGTGGAAGGAGTAACGTTAGGCCGAGCTGCAACGTTACAATCTCCAGCTTTAGACTTCGTTATTGTCACTAATTTATCCTTCAGGTCTAACTAGTTAAATATGAAATAAAGTTAATTTATCCTTCAGGTCTAACTAGCGTTAAATATGAAATAGACAAGTCAATTTAGCAATGAATTTTCTTTTCTTAACCAGCTAGCTAGCTGTTTTTTTGCTCTAAAGTTGACATTAGTCACATGACTCAGGTCAGGGGAATCATTTATGTAGAGTTATATTGTATATGTTTTCTCAATCATATATATAGCCTATATATATATATATATATATATATATATATATATATATATATATATATATATATATATATATATATATATATATATATATATATATATATATATATATATATATATATATATATATATATATATATATATATATAAATATATATATATATATATATATATATATATATATTTTTTTTTTTTTTTTTTTATTTTTTATTTTTTTTATTTCAACTCTCACAAATTATTTTGGTTAAAATGGCCTTTATTTCTTGTTAAGTTGTTGGACCCCCTGCAGGACCTCCGCGCCCCCCCTAGGCACCGCGGACCCCCGGTTGAAGAGCCCTGGTCTAGGACCATCAGAGACGTACGAGGGGAGACTCACGGGGATCCACCGATCGTCCCTGGGTTCCCTGTTGGGCCTTCGTGAATGTTGTAGATGTTTGCAAACAATTCCTAACAGAAGCGTCCTCACTATGGGCTCAAATTAAAGCCATAAATATTTAGTATCTGTAAATAAACTTTGTACTTGTAGAGATATTTTGTGCATGTGCAAAAAATATTTGTACTTGTAGAAATATTTTGTGCATGTAGAACATTTTTGTAGCTGTGGAATTAATTCGTCTGTGTGCAACATTGGGGGGATATATATTGTTTTTCGGCACTACCTTGTTCTCTATAGCTGATATAACATGAATTACTCCTATGTGGGATCAAGTTCTTAACACAAAAAAAACAAAAAAAAAACGAAAATAAACCCGAAACACACCAGAAAAAACCCCGGAAAATAAACTCGAAAAACCTGAAAAAACCCCGAAAATAAACCCGAAAAAACCCGAAAATAAACCTGAAACACAACCGAAAAAAAAAACAGAAAAAAACCCGAAACACCCGAAAAAAAACCCGAAAATAAACCCGAAAAAACCCAAATTAATTCCACAGCTACAAAAATGTTCTACACATGCACAAAATATTTCTACAAGTACCAATTTTTTTTGCAAATGCACAAAATATTTCTACAAGTACAAATATTTTTTGCACATGCACAAATTTTCTACAAGAACAAAGTTTATTTACAGATACAAAATATTTATGGCTTTAATTTGAGCCCACACCTCACGCTCATGTTTGAGAGGTTTCTGGAGGTCGTGAGGTCGTGAGGTCTGAGGTCACAGATCGTACCGGGTCTCGGTGGATCCAGAACCTCAGGACGACTAGAACAGACATGGGAAACTACGGCCCCCGGGCACATACGGGGTAGGGTTAGGCTTTTTAATCCGGCCCGCCGGACTCGTCCAAATTATAAATTATAATAAAAACCTTGTTCATTTTCCACTTTTCCCTGCAATGCCCACGTTTCCCCACTAGATGGCGCATGTGCACCCAAACACATTGACCGTTGTTGGAGCGGCTCGTGTTTCATTTAGTTTCATGTCGCCATTCGAGCCCCTTCTGTAAAAAATCGAGCAAGGTCAGGATAATCCAGCCATGATTTTGTGGAGTTTAACACAATTACACAATTGAGCTTGAGTATTTCGTTGAGTAATAATATGTTTTGAATGTTGAAAGTGATTCCATTCATTTTTTAATAAATGTTGATTTCTTTAACTTTGTACCTTCAATTGAAACGTATTAAAAACAGAAGTAATCTCCAGGTTGGATAAATCACAATGTAGGCTATGCTATTTTAATCTATTTACATTTTCTTCCTTCCAGTTTTGTGAAAAATAGTGTGTAAACGCCATATCTTGCATATTCCTTGAGACAAACTTATCAACTAATAAGGGCTATTTTGCATATTTGAAAGACAATCCTCAGTGCAAATCTGTTAATAAATCAGATTGTACATTTATTCAACTATAACCTCTGCAGAGTTCAGTCAGGTGGTGCCTTACCTGGTTGCTAGGCAACATCCCGACCAAGGAGGCCGGTCCCTACGGAGAAACAACATACGTCATGTGACCTGTATGTGCATGTGAGGACGGAGTTTCCATCGCTGTTTCGTGAACTATTCCCTTGAAACTGCCTGGAAATCCAGCTCCTGCCAGTTTTTACATTTCACCCTAGGAGGAACTCTCGCACCACAGCTCCAGGGGAGAGCTACATCTTTCAGTGCCATGTCCCGTTATCGTACTCGTACTCGTACCCCATCCCGTTATCGTAGGAAAGCCAATGGACTGCAGAATTTGTTGGGTGGAATGTTTCTAATGGACATCCCTCAGTGCTGATCCGCATGAGATCCTCTGTGGTGGAGACATGAAGACCCGCCGGACAGAATTTTTAATTCTGTTCTGGGTCTAGTGTATTTTGAAGGATCAAATACTCAGCATCCCATATTATCCATTTTACATAGTGCAAGAAATGATGCATATTTTGAAAATCGACTGTGCGCGTGCGCAGAAGCAAAAAGTAGCATTTCTCAGCAGGGAGCAAAAATTGGCAGAACACCGGCCGTTCAAAGTGTAGCCTGATTTATGGTCCGCGTTAAATCGACGTAGAGTCTACGCCGTAGGGTACGCGGCGAAGTGCACCGTACGTGCGCGTCGCCGCGTACCCTACGGCGTAGACTCTGCGTTGGTGTAACGTGGAACCATAAATCAGCCTTAAGGCTGCAGCGGCGTGGGAGAGATGGATGACCGAGGGAGAACACAGTTTCACCAACAGTGGAAAGCAGCGCCGGGCAAGTTATGCCACAGTTTGCAGATGTATTGTTGACGCGTGGGCTAACGTGTCTGCTGGGACTATTTTGCAAGCTTTTGCAAAAGCCGGCAAGTCCGATGCGCCGCACGGCACGGAACGTGACTCTGACAGCGAGGAATTTCGGACTGGCACAGTTGATTTAGCGGAGCTCTTTAATGCAGAAACAGAGGATGAGGACTTTGATGGGTTTGATTAATGTAAAAACTGAAATAAAGTACAATCAAACAAAGTTTTGCTCCTGCTCTATTTTCAAATACGCACACTTGTGTGCTGTGTGTGTGTTCTGCGGCGCGCGCGCGTGTGTGTGTGTGTGTGTGTGTGTGTGTGTGTGTGTTCTGCGGCGCGCGCGCGTGTGTGTGTGTGCTGTGTGTGTGTGTGTGTGTGTGTGTGTGTGTGTCTGTAGACGGCGCCTTTAGGTTCGGTCGCGAAAATACCGTATTTATATATGAAATGTCAGAATAGGTAATTTTTTGACGACACCCCGGTGGAGAAAGGCTGATGTCGGTCAAGAGACATTCATATTGATTTTCACACTTTTTTTAACATGACCCCAGCGCAACTCACTCGCACAAATGCGAGTGGATACATATTTCTCTTCGCACCGGATGATTTTTATTCCCAAATGAGATGAAAACTGTCGCACTGTACAGCCCTGCCGTTATCGTACTCATACCTCGTCCCGTTATCGTACTCGTACCTCATCCCGTTATCGTACCTCATCCCGTTATCGTACTCGTACCTCATCCCGTTATCGTACTCGTACCTCATCCCGTTATCGTACTCGTACCTCATCCCGTTATCGTACTCGTACCTCATCCCGTTATCGTACTCGTACCTCATCTCGTTATCGTATCGTACCTCATCTCGTTATCGTACTCGTACCTCATCCCGTTATCGTACTCGTACCTCATCCCGTTATCGTACTCGTACCTCATCCCGTTATCGTACTCGTACCTCATCTCGTTATCGTACTCGTACCTCGTCCCGTTATCGTACTTGTACCTCATCCCGTTATCGTACTCGTACCTCATCCCGTTATCGTACTCGTACCTCATCTCGTTATCGTACTCGTTCCTCATCTCGTTATCGTACTCGTACCTCGTCCCGTTATCGTACCTCATCCCGTTATCGTACCTCATCCCGTTATCGTACTCGTACCTCATCCCGTTATCGTACTCGTACCTCATCTCGTTATCGTACCTCATCTCGTTATCGTACCTCATCCCGTTATCGTACTCGTACCTCATCCCGTTATCGTACTCGTACCTCATCCCGTTATCGTACTCGTACCTCATCCCGTTATCGTACTGGTACCTCATCCCGTTATCGTACTCGTACCTCATCCCGTTATCGTACTCGTACCTCATCTCGTTATCGTACTCGTACCTCATCCCGTTATCGTACTGGTACCTCATCCCGTTATCGTACTCGTACCTCATCCCGTTATCGTACTCGTACCTCATCCCGTTATCGTACTCGTACCTCATCTCGTTATCGTACCTCATCCCGTTATCGTACTCGTACCTCATCCCGTTATCGTACTCGTACCTCGTCCCGTTATCGTACTCGTACCTCATCCCGTTATCGTACTCGTACCTCATCTCGTTATCGTACCTCATCCCGTTATCGTACTCGTACCTCATCCCGTTATCGTACTCGTACCTCATCCCGTTATCGTACTCGTACCTCATCCCGTTATCGTATCGTACCTCATCTCGTTATCGTACCTCATCCCGTTATCGTACTCGTACCTCATCTCGTTATCGTACCTCATCCCGTTATCGTACTCGTACCTCATCCCGTTATCGTATCGTACCTCATCCCGTTATCGTACTTGTACCTCATCCCGTTATCGTACTCGTACCTCATCCCGTTATCGTACTCGTACCTCATCCCGTTATCGTACTCGTACCTCATCTCGTACTCGTACCTCATCCCGTTATCGTACTCGTACCTCATCCCGTTATCGTACTCGTACCTCATCCCGTTATCGTACCTCATCCCGTTATCGTACTCGTACCTCGTCCCATTATCGTTCTCTCTGCACTGTCTTGTTTTATCTCTTACTTCTTCCGTCTACTGACTTCAAGATCTCTTTCTTAAGGTACCTGGACTTTATTCTTTAATTTTTAAGTTGATTAAAGTATTTTCTAAATGCCTGATTGTACATGTATCACCTCGTACTTGTACTTGTACTGTATGACGGTGATCCGTAGTCTTTAAGTGTCTGTGCTGCTGGGGGTCGTCGGGGACGACGGAGGGGCTGGAGAGGAAAAGATGACCATTTCCTGCTGCAGCTCCAAAATAAAACAAACAGGAAACAAGCAGCCGAGCATTCAGAGAGCTGAGCCGGGAGGGAGAGGAACGTGGAGAACGTGGCCCGCCGAAGGAACCCGGAGGAACCTGGAGGAGCCTGGAGGAGCCTGGAGGAGCCTGGAGGAACCTGGTGGAATCTGGTCCGGCAGAACCCGGTAACCCGGACTAAAGGAGTTCACCTGAGGACATGAGGCCTCGGTGAGTCCCAGCAGAACCTCGTAAACCTGCAGCAGGACCAGGAACCTCGTAAACCTGCAGCAGGACCAGGAACCTCGTAAACCTGCAGCAGGACCAGGAACAAAACCAGAGATGCCTCAGACCTGACGGGTCGTTCCGGATCGTTCTTCATTCTTGGAAAGACCAAAGATCAGAGGTGAGAAAACCGCGGCTTCAACCTTCTTGTTCACGTGTTTGTGTTTCTGAAGAGTCTGAGGACCAAAGTGGTCCCAGATCTGGTACGATAACGGGATGAGGTACGAGGATGATAATGAGATGAGGTACGATACGATAACGGGATGAGGTACGAGGATGATAATGAGATGAGGTACGATACGATAACGGGATGAGGTACGAGGATGATAATGAGATGAGGTACGAGTACGATAACGGGATGAGGTAGGAGTACGACCAGTGTCCGACTCAGAATCAGGTTTTTGTTTATAGACAGCAGTGGATCAGAACCGGGGGAAACTGGTTCTACTCCGGTCCAAAACTCTGCTAGATGTTGGTGTTTTGGTTTTACCTGCTGGTGGTGATTGTTGGTGTTTTGGTTTTACCTGCTGGTGATGATTGTTGGTGTTTTGGTTTTACCTGCTGGTGGTGATTGTTGGTGTTTTGGTTGTACCTGCTGGTGGTGATTGTTGGTGTTTTGGTTTTACCTGCTGGTGGTGATTGTTGGTGTTTTGGTTTTACCTGCTGGTGGTGATTGTTGGTGTTTTGGTTTTACCAGCTGGTGGTGATTGTTGGTGTTTTGGTTTTACCAGCTGGTGGTGATTGTTGGTGTTTTGGTTTTACCAGCTGGTGGTGATTGTTGGTGTTTTGGTTTTACCTGCTGGTGGTGATTGTTGGTGTTTTGGTTTTACCTGCTGGTGGTGATTGTTGGTGTTTTGGTTTTACCTGCTGGTGGTGATTGTTGGTGTTCTGGTTTTACCTGCTGGTGGTGATTGTTGGTGTTCTGGTTTTACCTGCTGGTGGTGATTGTTGGTGTTTTGGTTTTACCTGCTGGTGGTGATTGTGTTTTGGTTTTACCTGCTGGTGGTGATTGTTGGTGTTCTGGTTTTACCTGCTGGTGGTGATTGTTGGTGTTTTGGTTTTACCTGCTGGTGGTGATTGTTGGTGTTTTGGTTTTACCAGCTGGTGGTGATTGTTGGTGTTTTGGTTTTACCTGCTGGTGGTGATTGTTGGTGTTCTGGTTTTACCTGCTGGTGGTGATTGTGTTTTGGTTTTACCTGCTGGTGGTGATTGTTGGTGTTTTGGTTTTACCTGCTGGTGATGATTGTTGGTGTTTTGGTTTTACCTGCTGGTGATGATTGTTGGTGTTTTGGTTTTACCTGCTGGTGGTGATTGTTGGTGTTTTGGTTGTACCTGCTGGTGGTGATTGTTGGTGTTTTGGTTTTACCTGCTGGTGGTGATTGTTGGTGTTTTGGTTTTACCTGCTGGTGGTGATTGTTGGTGTTTTGGTTTTACCAGCTGGTGGTGATTGTTGGTGTTTTGGTTTTACCTGCTGGTGGTGATTGTTGGTGTTTTGGTTTTACCTGCTGGTGGTGATTGTTGGTGTTTTGGTTTTACCTGCTGGTGGTGATTGTTGGTGTTTTGGTTTTACCTGCTGGTGGTGATTGTTGGTGTTTTGGTTTTACCTGCTGGTGGTGATTGTTGGTGTTTTGGTTTTACCTGCTGGTGGTGATTGTTGGTGTTCTGGTTTTACCTGCTGGTGGTGATTGTTGGTGTTCTGGTTTTACCTGCTGGTGTTGATTGTTGGTGTTTTGGTTTTACCTGCTGGTGGTGATTGTGTTTTGGTTTTACCTGCTGGTGGTGATTGTTGGTGTTCTGGTTTTACCTGCTGGTGGTGATTGTTGGTGTTCTGGTTTTACCTGCTGGTGTTGATTGTTGGTGTTTTGGTTTTACCTGCTGGTGGTGATTGTGTTTTGGTTTTACCTGCTGGTGGTGATTGTTGGTGTTCTGGTTTTACCTGCTGGTGGTGATTGTTGGTGTTTTGGTTTTACCTGCTGGTGGTGATTGTTGGTGTTTTGGTTTTACCAGCTGGTGGTGATTGTTGGTGTTTTGGTTTTACCTGCTGGTGGTGATTGTTGGTGTTCTGGTTTTACCTGCTGGTGGTGATTGTGTTTTGGTTTTACCTGCTGGTGGTGATTGTTGGTGTTTTGGTTTTACCTGCTGGTGGTGATTGTTGGTGTTTTGGTTTTACCTGCTGGTGGTGATTGTTGGTGTTTTGGTTTTACCTGCTGGTGGTGATTGTTGGTGTTTTGGTTTTACCTGCTGGTGGTGATTGTTGGTGTTTTGGTTTTACCTGCTGGTGGTGATTGTTGGTGTTTTGGTTTTACCTGCTGGTGGTGATTGTTGGTGTTCTGGTTTTACCTGCTGGTGGTGATTGTTGGTGTTTTGGTTTTACCTGCTGGTGGTGATTGTTGGTGTTTTGGTTTTACCTGCTGGTGGTGATTGTGTTTTGGTTTTACCTGCTGGTGGTGATTGTTGGTGTTTTGGTTTTACCTGCTGGTGGTGATTGTTGGTGTTTTGGTTTTACCTGCTGGTGGTGATCGTTGGTGTTCTGGTTTTACCTGCTGGTGGTGATTGTTGGTGTTTTGGTTTTACCTGCTGGTGGTGATTGTTGGTGTTCTGGTTTTACCTGCTGGTGGTGATTGTTGGTGTTTTGGTGTTGATTGTTGGTGTTTTGGTGTTGATTGTTGGTGTTCTGGTTTTACCTGCTGATGATGATTGTTGGTGTTTTCGTTTTACCTGCTGGTGGTGATTGTTGGACCTGGGAACGGTCAGGAAACTGGAAACTCTGGTCGTCATAGCAACAAGCTCTCATGAAACACCCGTTGGTGTTTACGACGAGAACCCGGGTCTGTTTCATTTGTGAATCTTGGTTCCTCAAGAGAGGGACTCAATGGATGGATGATGGATGGATGGATGGATGGATGGATGGATGGATGGATGGATGGATGGATGGAGGGATTCAATTCAGTTCAATTCAATTTTATTTATATAGCGTCTAATACAACAGATGTCTCCAGACGCTTTCCAGAGACCCAGAACATGAACATAACCGGGAACACAGGCCAGCACGCAGCTCCCGAGGCTCCGGCCTGCAAACATGCACAAAAGAGAAAAAAGGGGGGCCAGCACAAGAAACTACAGGAACGATGGACAAAAATGATAGCTATGAGATATATACAATAAATAAAAATGGAAATGGAGAAGAGAGGAAGGGAAGAGGAGAGGAGAAGAAGGGTGAGAGGCACCGCCCAGCGGATCATGTCGGTGCCCCCTGCAGCATAGGCCTATAGCAGCATATCTACCGCAAAGCTATATTTGAGACTAACTATTATAGTCTTGTTCTATAGCTGCAACTATGACTACTGACTCTAACACACTAGAGTTTACACTACCTAGAGATTTACCAACACCAGCTAGAGGTTTACTAAACACTAACTATAGGCTTTACTAAACAGAAATGTTTTAAGTTTAGTTTTAAAGGTGGAGGTGGTGTCAGCCTCCTTAACCCAGATTGGAAGTTGGTTCCATAGTAATGGTGCCTGATAGCAGAACGCCCGCCCTCCAAATCTACATTTAGATACTCTAGGAACTACGAGTAAACCTGCACTCTGAGAGCGGAGAGCTCTGCCAGGAACATAAGGCACTATCAGGTCTTGTAAATAATGCAGAGCTAAGCCGTTTTGGGCTTTATATGCAAGTAATAAAATTTTAAATTGGATTCTGAATTTTACGGGTAACCAATGGAGCGACGCTAACACTGGAGAGACGTGGTCTCTCCTGCTGATTCCTGTCAGCACTCGTGCTGCTGCATTCTGGATCAGCTGGAGCCTATTCAGCAAATTACTTGGACATCCTGCTAACAACACATTACAGTAATCCAGTCTAGAAGATACAAACGCATTAACTAGTTTTTCTGCATCACTCTGCGAGAGGATTTTCCTAATTTTTGCAATATTACGGAGATGGAAAAAGGCTATTTTACAAACCTGATTAACATATGGTTTAAACGACAAATCCTGATCGAAAACAACACCAAGGTTTCTCACAGTTGCACTGGAAGCCATCGCAACACCATCTAGTCCCTTCCTAAGATGCTCTGGACCAAGAATGATAACCTCTGTTTTATCTGAATTTAGAAGCAAGAAATGTCTGGACATCCAGTCCTTGATGTCCCTAAGACATGCCTGAAGTTTAACTAACGGTTCTGTTTCATCCGGCTTCATAGACAAGTAGAGCTGCGTATCATCAGCATAACAATGAAAGTGTATGCCGTGATTCTGGATTATACTTCCCAATGGCTGCATGTATAAACTGAACAAGATTGGCCCTAGCACTGAACCCTGCGGAACACCATAGCAGACGCTTGACTGTTCTGAAGAAACCTCATGTACATGAACAAACTGGAACCTGTCACGGACGGACGGACGGACGGACGGAAAAAACAAGAAAGAAGACAAATGTAAATATGACAGAAAAATCAAGTAAAAAACAAACAGAAGATGGATCTCGGAAAAAAAACTAACAGAGAAAGTAAATAATCAAAAATAATCTCTAAAAGAGTGAAAACAAAAGGAAACCAAAGACCAATCATTACATTTTTTGGTATACAAATATTATTATTACAACAACAATTATTCTTATTATTGTAATCGTTTCATATAGTATGGAGCATTATATATATATATACATATATATATATATATATATATATATATATATATATATATATATATATATATATATATATATATATATATATATATATATATATATTATGCTATATTATATGTATGTATATATATACATATATGTATATGTATAGTTTTGTATCACACATGATTGCCTGATTAATCGTTTTAAAAATAATCGTTGGCCCCCACACACATGAGGGTACGGGGAGTGGGGGGTCAAGGCCGGGGGATTGTTTCTTTTCTCTTTTTAATGTAAAGCACTTTGTGTTGCATTTTATCTGCATGAAAGGTGCTATATAAATAAGTAAAGCGTCTTAAATGCCCCACTAAAACCCGCAGCGTGCTCCAGTTCCGGCGTCTGGATTCCTCCCCGTCGGCCCGGCCTCCGTTTGGACGCCACCGTCCGGTTCTGTTGACGGAAAAGTACATTTCAAAAGGAAAGAACAAACCCCTCCCGGAGAAAAGCAGCCGGATCTGACAGCTTGGTTTCTCTCCCAGAGTCCGGCGGGAACGTTCGTATCGCTGGACAGAATCTCCTCAGAACAGAGACCAACAAACACGTTTCTCATTTCCTGTTTTCCTCCGAGCCGCGTTGTCACATTTCCTGTTTTCCTCCCGAGCTGCCTTGTCACATTTCCTGGGGAGAGTCATTCATCGCACATGAATGAATATTCCTTTTGACCGCTCCGTGAAACAAATGGAGACGCCTGAAAACGCCAGAAGACCCTCCTCTCTGCAGGATTCTGATGGAAACCAGGGAAACAGCAGCTGCTTCCACGGCAACCGCGGCCAAAGTTCCTGATCTCCCTCTTCTTCTCTTTCTTGGATGTTTCGCAAAACTCAAAATCGAGCCAGAAAAATAAATCCAGCGCCGGACGAGCCCTCCGGCTTTCTGATGACTCAGCGTTTGACTCGTCTCCAGAGCTCTGGATGGAGCCGGCTGGAACTGGTTGTGGGGAACCCAGGACTCGGGGTCACGCGGGGTCATCTGTCACTAACCATTAACCAGCCAAGATTCTTATGCATGTTAATAACGCTTGTCATCCAGTTACAACTAAGAATTAAGGCTGCAAGCAGCGATGAACGGGCCCTCACGCATGCAATTTTCACCCATAAAGATCAAGGACTCAATACTGAGTCCGATGACTCCACCCATGACTCTTTATGTCAAACCATTCAAAAAATATGGTGGAAAATAGGAACTATCAAATATCGACCAATCAGAAGAAGGGTGGGCGCGCTTTTGGGCGTCTAGCGTCACCACGGTAACGCTTTTGACTGAGAAAAGTAATGTGCGTTGTCGCAGGATGGAGACGCACATTTTGATGTATAACACACCTGGGTGCACGTTATGGTTCGGGCCGTATTAATGGCCGAAGAAGTGGCATAAATTGCGCCAAAATTACACGATTAATTCAAAATGTCCGACTTCCTGTTTGGTTTCCGCCAAGAGACTTTTCTTTAAGTTGTGACATGATACAGGTGTGTACCGATTTTCGTGCATGTACGTTAAACCGTATTGTGGGGCTTGAGACACAAAGTTTTCTAGGGGGCGCTGTTGAGCCGTTAGGCCACGCCCATTAATGCAAACCATTAAATATCACATTTTTCACCAGGCCTGGCTTGCGTATACATTTGGTGACTTTTGGGGCACGTTTAGGGGGAAAAAAGGCCTTCCTTTCGTCAGAAGAAAAACAAAAAAATCCACGAGAACTCCTGCAGATACAATAGTGAGGTCATTCCAGTCCCAAGATTGTTGTGAGTTTGCATGTCTGAAGAGGTGAGTTTTAAGGCGGGATTTGAAGGTGATGATATCGGCGGATGAGTGAACGCTGGCGCGACTGGCTGCCGCTGCTCACCTGCACTTCTAAATTTATTTGTCTTTTCGCTGTCTCACGACCCACATCTGACTGTGCATCTGTGGTCACTCGGGTAAAAGTCCTCTACTTACTCGTAACGACTAAACGGCTCGATTGTCACTCCTACGTGGCTGTGTTTGCAACGCTTGCTCACCTGCTCTGCTCCGGCGGCCACCGAGCCCCATCAGGACCTGCTCACCTCGCGTTGCCCAAGACGAGTCCCCACCAACAATGTGGTCTGACGGGATCTACATCTGGTCCGTGCTTGCCTGGATTCTAATGTTGCTCGCTCGCCAGCCCGTGACTGGACTGCTCCAGTACTCAGCGGTGGAGCTCCTGAGACTGCGCTTCCATCTGCGCGAGCCTCCGCCGACTGGACTGCACCTCCACCCGGACATCACCTTCCTGCCCAAGCGGAGATACATCCACCGGGGGTCCCGCCGGTGCTTCCGAGAGGATTCCTCGAACTCAATTAAGTCCATTTGGTCCAACTCCCGTCGCTCCCCACTCTACACCGGCCGATCTGCCAACCACAGCGTCCTAGCCAGCCTAGCCCGGTCGGCTAATTCAGCTGTCAAGCGCGGCACCGCCGCTGTCAACTTCGGTCTTCTAAACATCCGCTCACTCACCAACAAGGGGCATCTCATCCAGGATCTCCTCAGCGACCGTAAGTTTGATTTAATTTGTCTAACTGAGACATGGCAACAGCCCAATGACTTTTCCCATCTCAACGACGCAACTCCTCCGGGGTTTGTTTACATCTGTCAACCCCGCTGTACCGGGCGGGGAGGAGGTCTCGCGATAATTTACCGCGAGACCTTGAAAGTCTCGCCGCTGTCTGTCCCTGCCTTCAGCTCCTTTGAATCCACAGTATGTCAACTGTCTGGACCCACTCCCACAACCATTGCAACCCTTTACCGCCCCCCGAAACCAAATGGCGAGTTCTTAAATGACTTTGCTGCTTTTCTCACACACCTTTCCACTCTCTCACCAAACACAATATTGCTGGGAGATTTTAACATACACATGGACAATATAAACCATCCTCTCACAAAAGACTTTACATCCTGTCTTGAGAGCTCTGGATTTCAGCAGCACACCCACTTCTCCACACACTCCAAAGGACACATTTTGGATTTAATTTGCTGCTCTGGTGTCACCCCTTCTGACTGTGCTGCAGCTGAACTCCCCATCACCGACCACTTCCTCCTCTCATTCAACATCGATCTCACTCTGTCCACCACTAAGTCCCCACGTCTCATCTCCTTCCGAAATATTAAGGACATAAATCTGGATTCTTTCTCCTCTAGTGTCGACAACTTCTTGGACTTTGCAGATTTAACCACCCCTGAACAGCTGGTTTCATATTACAATACAGGACTCCATGATATTCTCGACTCTCTCGCTCCACTAAAAACCAGATCTGTTTCTTTCACCCTTTCTGCTCCCTGGTTTACGCCTGACCTTCGGCTCATGAAAGCCAAAGGCAGACAGCTCGAACGGCTTCGCAATAAAACTGGTCTGTCTGTCCACAAAGAAATGTACAAAGATCACCTTATACATTACCGGGACTGTATTACCAAATCCAAATCAAACTACTACTCCAGCATAATCTGTTCAAACGCAGGCAACACCAAGTCACTGTTTTCAATATTCAACAATATCACCCGTTCCCCAGTCTCTATACCACCCCATCTCTACTCAACTGCCTTCTGTAACTCTCTACTGTCTTTCTTCAACACCAAAATCCTGCAAATCCACCAGGACCTTGGTTCTACCTCCCTCAGCGTCACTTCCGATCTCCACCCGCCCACCCACCCCTTCTCCTCCTTTGAGCTCCCCACCTTCTCAGAGATCTCTGACCTCATACACAGGTCCAAGCCCACCACATGTCAACTGGACCCCCTCCCGACAGTCCTGGTTAAATCCTGCCTCCCTTCTCTGGTCCCCCTCATTTCTGCCATCATCCACTCCTCTCTCACCACTGGAACAGTTCCTTCATCATTCAAAATTGCTGCAATAACCCCAATCCTGAAAAAACCTGGTGCAGACCCTACCAACTTCAATAATTTCCGTCCTATCTCAAACCTGCCCTTCATTTCCAAGATCCTCGAGAAAATAGTCGCTGCACAACTCCAGCACCATTTATCACTTAACAATCTGTATGAACAATTCCAGTCTGGCTTCCGCCCCCTCCATAGCACCGAAACTGCACTTGTAAAAATAACTAACGACCTCCTCATGGCAGCTGATTCTGGTTTACTCACTATCCTCATCCTCCTTGACCTGAGTGCGGCCTTCGACACCATCAGCCACCCCACCCTCCTCAATAGACTTCGCGCCATCGGCATCACCCACACTCCTCTAAACTGGTTCACTTCCTACCTCACAAGCCGCACTCAGTTCATTCAACTTAAATCTTTCACATCCCAGCCTTCCCCTGTCACTTCAGGTGTGCCCCAGGGCTCTGTCCTGGGGCCCCTCCTTTTCATCATCTATCTTCTCCCCCTCGGCAACATCTTCCGTAAGTACAACATCAGCTTTCACTGCTACGCGGATGACACCCAGCTCTACCTCTCCAGTAAGCCCACCTCCACCCTCCCACCTTCGTCCCTCGCTGACTGCCTAACCGATATCAAATCCTGGTTCTCTTCCAACTTCCTCAAACTAAACAGTGACAAAACCGAGGTCCTCCTCATTGGTTCTAAATCAACACTATCCAAAACCGACAGTTTCCCTATACTCATTGACAACTCCACTGTTTCCCCCTCCCCACAGGTAAAGAGTCTGGGTGTCATCCTCGACAGTACCCTATCTTTTCATTCTCATATCAACAACATTACCCGGTCCGCTTATTTCCACCTGCGCAATATCAACCGCCTCCGCCCCTCCCTCACCCCCCACACCACTTCTATTCTCGTGCATAGCCTCGTCACTTCTCGCCTTGATTACTGTAACTCTCTCCTCTCCGGTGTCATTCACAAATTCCTCCACAAACTCCAGTTAGTTCAGAATTCAGCTGCCCGCATCATCTCAAGGACCCCATCCATCAACCACATCACCCCTGTCCTACAACAGCTCCACTGGCTTCCAATAAAACACAGAATCGACTTCAAAATCCTTCTCCTAACGTTTAAGTCAATCCACAACCTTGCCCCTCCCTACCTGTCGGACCTCCTCCACGTCGCCACGCCCTCACGCACCCTCAGATCCTCCTCCTCCATCCACCTGACTGTTCCACCTGCCCGTCTTGCCACCATGGGGAGCAGAGCATTCAGCCGCTCTGCTCCCCGTCTCTGGAACAGCCTACCACCGGATCTCAGGAACACCACCTCACTCCCTCACTTCAAATCCAAACTGAAAACCCACCTGTTCAGAACTGCCTTCTCCCTCTGACCCCACTTGCACTGTGTCGTTGTGTCGTTGTTGTGGTTTTTATTCTGAGTATTTGTTTACCCCCTAGCTTTTATTATTGTGTTACACTGTTTTTAACTATTGTACGGCGACCTTGAGTGCTCAGAAAGGCGCCTTCAAATAAAATGTATTATTATTATTATTATTATTATTATGATAGAGTGAGAGTTGATGGACAGGTAGAGCTGGGCGTCGTCAGCATAGCAATGAAAATGGATGATAGATTTACGGAAAACCCTGGGGAGGAAGGAGGAAGATGATGAAAAGGAGGGGTCCGAGCGCTGACCCCTGGGGGACACCAGAGGAGAAGGGGGCGGGTTGTGATGTGAATGTTTTCAGTTGAACCTGCTGATCTAACCGGCTAATTAATGCAGGAAACCCGTTAACTCACGGAGGTCGACGCCCTTTTGTTGCTTTGAACCTGGATTTGGTCTCTGGATTTGGGAGAATTCCCCGCGATCGCCTTCATGAAGTTCCTGCTTACACGATGACCGGTTCATGGTCTTAAAATGATCAATAATCTGAAACAAAACGACACCCAAAGCGGTTTAGAAACGGTTCCCATTTCTGAAGAAGGAGCGATTTTAGGAAGGAGGAAGATGATGAAAAGGAGGGCTCCGAGCACTGATCCCTGGGGGACACCAGGAGTTTTTATGTGGCCCCTGGTCATATTTCATACCTAGTTATTCATGTTTTTTATTAATGTTTAATATATATTAAATCGTTTTATATATTGTTGCATTTAATGTCACTTCCGGGCGGAAGTAAGAAAAACTAACATGGTTTACATATCGCATTTAGTTAATTAATAAAAGTTTAAGATGCTTGGTAGTTTTTCAGTTGGTTAATGATTCATTGGACAGTGTTTGTACATGTTCATCTCTGCCTAACCCTTTTTATTCCTCTTTTTTATCTTTTTTCTCTATTTTATTTCTTTTTTTTTCCTCTTTTTTCCTCTTTTTTTCTTTCTTAATATTTTATCTTTTTTTCATCTTTTTTCCATCTTTTTGTCATCTTTCTTTTCATCTTTTTTCCTCTTTTTTTCTCTTTTTTCCTCTTTTTTTTCTTTTTTTCATCTTCTTTTTCTCTTTTTTAACATTTTCTTCCTTTTTTTTTCTTTTTTAATATTTTTTTTCTCTTTTTTCTTCTTTTTTAATATTTTATTCTCTTTTTTCCTCTTTTTTTCTCTTTTTTCCTCTTTTTTTTCTTTTTTTCATCTTCTTTTTCTCTTTTTTAACATTTTCTTCCTTTTTTTTTCTTTTTTAATATTTTTTTTCTCTTTTTTCTTCTTTTTTAATATTTTATTCTCTTTTTTCCTCTTTTTTT